>NC_089683.1:16107687-16410901 GCF_031753505.1 Anomalospiza imberbis | reverse complement strand
GAACAATGTCTTGGGCTGCATCAGGAAGAGTTTTGCCACCAGGTCAAGAGAGATGATCTTTCTCTGCTCAGCACTGGTGAAAAATACCTGATGTGCTGTGTCTAATCCTGGGCGCACCAATTCAAGAGAAACAGACATATTGGTGTACATCTTGCAAAGAGTCACAAAAATGGTGACGTGGCTGGAGTCCAGTTGTGCAGAAACTACTGGTCTTTGACTTTTTTTTTTTTTGGTCCCAGTTTTTCCCTTTGTGGTTTTGCTGATAGTAGCATGGAAACATATATAAATTTTAAACAATTTCTCCAACAGAATCTAGGTGAAGCCTGATCAACAACAAGCTGGATATCTGATTTCAAGTACATTTCATGGGATTTGAGGGAGCAAGAGGGGCAGTAATAAAGCAGGCACATATCACATAAAGCAGTCTTCAGTCTTTGAGCTTCTTCCATTTTATTAAGTCAGCACTGATGCTGGTGTGCAGCATCATTCTTCATTTTAGTAATATACACATACACAACCAGCACAAATCAGAACTACTGACATATACTGGACTCTGCTCCAGTGAAAATTCACAGTGAAATCACTTGGAGATCTAGAAGTTCCTAAACTTTCACAAAAAAAAAAAAAAAAGCTAAATTCTCAACCAGAAAGAAATACAATCCAACAATGGAAAACATAAAAACTATATCTAGCTACTCTATCTAGTTATCTAGTAACTCTACAACTTTGGAAAGCAATATAAAAATCAAAACCTGCCATAAGTTTAGAAAAATGATCCTTTGCTATGCCATAAACTTGCAGTACAAGATACAATTTTCCTTTGCACAGTGACAATAAAGATGGTGTGAGGATTTTGCGCATCATTAAACTACCCCTACTTTTCAATCCAAGAGTGACTGTGCATTGGGGAATGGGTACAGACTGCAAGAAATCAGCTGGTGTGGGAAGCACTATGAAACCTTTCTACTTTTTCTTAAAAAATGAAGATGTGAAAAAATTAAATGAGACTGAAATATCCTTGAAAAGGTACTTCCCAGAAAAGTAGGCAAAGATATGTGAGGTCTGCCAAGAGGTCAAGCCAATGCCTTGTATGGAAATTTGCTGCCCACATAGGCTGCACAACCCAATAGCATCAGCAGGATGGGGACAAGATAGGCCAAGTACACCTTGCAGAGGAAAGAAAGATCTCATCTCAGAACGGTTTATACTTCCCCTGTCTTCCATCCAACAGGGGAGAGGAGCAAAACGTGGTTTGCTTTTGAAGGATAGTTCCTTCCCAGTGCCTCATCTGAGGCAGAGCCCTTTACTCAGGGTCATCTGCTATCCTACTAGTCCACAGGGAGTAAGTAGACAGGTGCCCCAGCTGGGAAGTAGGGCACTCATCTAGGTTAACACAGTAGTTTCCACTTATAGCGATTCATGGAAAGCTTTTCTTCAGTTTCAGCCCAAGTGCATTCACAAACAGTCCACTCTGGTTTCAGTTTGAGTTATTCTGTCAAATACAGCTCATTTGAAACCAAGTGACTCCTGAAACTGCTGTTTACTGCATGAAAATGAAAACTATCCCTATGCTGTATTGTTTAAGACTTTGGGGGTTTTAGTAACTTGAGAGCTCAATACTCAAAACTCAGAGGTTTTTTTCTGAGTTACTAATTTAGTTTGGGCCTTTTAGTTCCCCTAGGTCAGTCTTTTTTCAAAAGCTTCATCTCTGTCTCTAAGGAGTTATTCAGGACATGTCTACATGCTGTACAAAAGCCTAGCTTCAGGGTAGGCATCACTTGTACTTTTATGTCCATCTGTCTTCACCATACCTTGGTTCATTACAGTTTGTATTAATAAGCAGGGAAGTGGGGCCAAAAAAATCTATCATTGCAAAAGTCTCTTGTAAGGGTTATTGTCTGGGCACAAGGGCAGGGCACTGAGAAGACTCAAATCTAAGGAAAGGCAGAATGTCTGTACTGGCTGCCAGAGCTAGAGCCTGGGAATTTTCCTACAGGCAGAAGAATGAAATGAAGCATTGATACAGTCCTACAGAAGCACATACTTTGCCTTGATAAAATCTCACAGATTAAGAAACTGGGAAGGGCAAGCTGAGTAAGAAAGATATCAAGACCAAAAAATGGAGAGGGCAGTGAGCCAGCTAAGGAAGTAGGAACCAAATGACACCAAGCCCATGAAGAGCTGTGCACTGCAGGAAGGCTTGGACATAGATCCTGAAAGTAGTAGGGAAACAGAGGAAAGCAAAAGCAAGGAGCTTATACATTCTTCATTTTAGTAATATACACATACACAGTTTTGTGCATAAATCCACACTTTTGTGTTCACAAACATGCATGTACCCTTATATATCCTTACATGTACATGAGTGTATGTGTTATTTCTTGTGCTATTTCAGGAAATAAGTGACTGGTGTGCAAAGAGTGCAAAGAGTGTTTGTCTGTTTGCTATCAGCTGTCACATGCCCAAAGAAAAAATTGTAAACTAACTTTTCCAGTAGGACCAACATTCTCAGCAAAGATGAGCTGACACTAGTCAGGAGCTGGGTGGGGAGACCAAAGGGGCTAATACAGCTGTGAAAGCATAACAGGCTGCCAGACTGTTTATTGGAAAACTGCCAGGGAAGCCAAAATAAGAGACCATGTTTCAAACCACCCAGTCAAAATGGAGCTTGGGATTTCACCATAAGTCTGAAAGCTGAGTTTAGCACCAGCTCAGAGGTGCCCTACCAATGCTGTGACATATTTTAAATAACAGTTTTGTATTTGTATAAAATTCTTACTTGATTTATTCTAAGCCACTGACAGATCTTTCCAAAGGAAAAGTCTCTGCAACACTAATTTAATCAAAACTGTTATTCCAAATTTCCAAACAGATATTTGTCCCAGAAACACACAAATGCATAAACACTTTATCTACAATATCTACATGTTTAGCTGCAAAGGACTGCTGTAATTAGTCTAGCTGCAGATCATGCCACAAAGTACTGGTCTCAGGCCCTCTCCTCATAACATTGATATTAAGATACATTGAGAGTTTTTTTATTATGGTCTACAGGGATCCTGTACACAGCTTTCAAAAGCACAATGCCACAAGAATACTACTGATCTTAGCCCGCCCAACATGTATAAATATATAGCACCCATGACAAGCCAAAATAAACTATTTCATTACTCAAAGTCCTAATGATATAGATGAGGAAGGTACAAAAGGTATGGTAGATGAGCAAATAATTACTGAAACACAAGAGCAGGAGGGTTTTCTGGGGAAAAATTGTACCAGGGATAGAAAACACATGGGAGAAAGCATAAAGGTATAGGCAGGGGACAGATATGAAGCTGCTGAACTAATACAGGAAGGTGACCTGGCAGTGTAGACAACATCTGTAAGGCCCTGAAGATGGAGTTGGGAATATTTCATGTGGGGCAGCTAAACAGGAAGACAATCAGTGACATAGAAGGAAAACAAAACTACTACTGGATCACTTAATCTACTGTCATGTCAAATCTCAACGCAATTCACAGCTTACAGATTTACCAGCTAACATACTCCTCAGTGCAAATTCATAACTGAGCCAAGAGTACAGAAGTTTCCAATTTGGCTGCACCAAGAATGTCGTTTTGTTCGCAGCACGGAGCAATGCACGAGAAGAGGGCTCTCGTTTTCTGTCACTGCCATTCTACAACGTTCAGCACACTGATGGTGGCATCCTGACTGAAATGCTTGTGCTTTGTGCAACGCTGCGAGGGACCCAGACAGAGAAACAATGGCATGGTCACACTCTCCAGATAACAGAGACCAATTGTGTTGTGGTCATCAACAGTTTGCCACTGGGGAGAGGAAAAGGGACTGTGCCAATTGCTTTGTTCCAACAATATTTCTTCCTAGCCTATTTATAATGCAGTTTTAACAGCCATGGAGGACACACTATTTGGCTGCCCAGCTTGGAGAACACAACTAGCAATGAAGGAGGAGGAGGAACTGCAGAAGTAATGGAAATCATGAAATGTATTCTGCATCATCCTAAGCAGTTTCTTTTGTAACTCAGAGCAGCAAATAGGGGTAGAAAGGGTGAATTTTGGGGCTTGGAGTATTAATCTGGATTTAGTCTCATCCACCAACTGCAAATAAATTTCTCTTGGAGAAGTGGAGCTGTTCTGCATATATACCAAAAATAAATGTGAGCAGAGCCTCATCCAACATGATAACTACTTCTTCTGCTGATTTCTTTTGGCTTGCTTCTTTCTCACCCCACAAAACACTGTGTAGTGGGCAAGTGAACATGGACTTCTTCTGCAATAAACTGGATGAGTGAACAGAGGGAAATCAATTTCTTTATGAAGGGTCCTAGTATGAACAAAACTAGAATGCCAAATGAGTGCTAGGATGATGAAGTTTGAGGACAGTATATTATTAAATTATGTTAAACTAAAACAGCTTTATTGACTTCAATACATTTATTCCAAATTTTGCACAGATAGAAACTGTGACTGGAATATACAGAGTCTACAAAGTTGTGGAGCAGGCTCTGGAAATTAGAGGGACTTCTGCTTCTTCTGATACTTAGAACTAAACTGGATGAATCTCCAATTACACAATACATATTACTAGGTATTACTAACATGGGATATGACTGAGGAATTAATAGGAAGTTTCTCTAATTTATGAGGTTTAAAAAAGAAATTCTTACCAGGGTTGGAACTAAAGACAGAGAAATTAAATTTTACAAGGACTTTTTTTAAAAATCATATAAAAATAGCAAAACATGCTCTTTCCCATACTCTGAGGGTGACCAGTAGAACAGATATGTGGAAGATATTCTCTAGCTCAGAGTTTAATTAGAAATTAAAATGTCATACACAATAATTAGAACAGGTGTTCTCAAACTTTTTCTAAACACTTCCCTTTGAAGTAATAGCTTTCTTACCTTGCCTTATACCCTTCATACCTATTAAACTAAAAATGTATACAGATAATTATGAAAAATTCAGACTCCAACTCTGAAACCCTACTTCCAGCAACTTAGAAGACTTGAGATGGACTGTCCAGTGGGATTGTCCATGCTTCTCACAGTCCCCATCACACAGTCTACTTTAAATCTTATAAATCACTGGACTACGATAATAATTTATCAGAGGTACACTAAAGATAGAATTAGAAAGAATCATCCCGTTGCCACACAGTGATGTTCTCTGGCAAATCTGAAGATAGGCAACAGGCCATAAAGTGCTCTTATCTGGAGCACTAATTACTACACTGCTATAAATGAGCACTGTTCAACTTATGAACTTCTTTTGTAAGAGAACACCTTACATATCAATGCTAAAGAAAAGTGTACAAATGCTTAAAATTTCAGGAGCCTTCTGCAGATGTCAGGATGGAGCATTTGAGTCACTTTAACAAGTTACCAATTCTGTGACATTCTTCACAGTGCACTTTTTTGAGAGCAGATAAGGATGACCAGGCTCTCCAGTTTGCTTCTGGCTAGGAGCTAGTTATGACTCTGGTTTGCAGATGCCAGGGGAGGTAACAAGATACTGCTGCTGCCAATGGCACATTGAAGCAAAATGAGGTCCTGTGTTCAGCCTGCAAACAACTTTCTGGAGCAGACTTTGCAGTACTCCACTAGCAGCAGAGCTGAAGATGGCATTTCTATCTCACAATAGGGTCCAATAACGGGGCACCCTCTAAAGCGCTGATTCACGTCTATATTTCTAACAAGGAATAAAAGAGAGACTTTATCTCTTATACTTCTGATCCCTTTAGTCTGATTCCAAGTCTTTATTACATCCTATAGGGGAATATCAGAAAAACACGTGTGCCTTTATTTGTTCATTTACTTTATATTTTTACAAACCCGGGATCCTGGGAAAATGCCTTTAAAAAAGGAGCGTCTGTCTGCAGGCATATGGACCCTGAGGGCTGCAAATGACAGCACACTTTCTGAATTACGAATTTTTCACTTAATTTTGAAACTAAAATGTCAATCCTCAAAAAAATTTTCTTTTAATATCCAAATGTTAAAAAAACCCTCTTTCTGCTTAATTTATACCTACTCACATGTTTAGCTTTTACTTCAAAAGGGATGCTAAAGCATCCTGCTAACTGTTCGCCAGTAGCCGTGGTTTCCAGCAGCACCTCTTATGCCAGTTCCCTCCTGAGTAAGAAAGGAGAAATCTCACACTATGAACCAAACTTTCATGACTAATTTTCTCATTCAAAGGCTCAAAGTCGAAACCCAGTTTTGCAATGCATGTAAACCCATATTTAATTTTAAGCTGTGTTCCCACAGCATGTATTTAAAGTTTAAAATTTTGCTGAACAGTGATTGCCATAAGTACATCTTTAGTGCTCTGTTGAATCAAGTCACAAATGCTGATTAAGTTGGAAAACTAATTTGTACCACAAGGAACTTGAATACAATCTTTAAAGGCATCTACTTTTTAAGGTCAGATTGCAAGATCTGATATACACTTTATATCTGCAACATCTCAGAAAATGTATAAACACATCTGCCAAACTGGGATGCACATCTGTGGCCACTCCTGGTTACTAGACAGGCTATCAGATTCACATCACATATGAATGTACATTTCCTGGCTCCCTTCAGTACATGACCTACTTGAGCTTCCTATGTCGACGGGTATGGTTTAAGAAGCAAAGGTCATGAATCACCCTCTTTATACTACACACCCTTTCCACAGACAGCAGGTGTATCTATGTAAGCTCCCCTGGAACATTCTGTGCTTGCAGCCATTGCGGCAGACATTTTGAAATAGGTTGTGCAAGCCAACACCTACCAGAAATTATAACCACATTACAATAAATTCTAAATGTCCAGGACATTCCCTTTTGTCAGCTACAGAACACAAAAAACTCTCCTGTGATTTTACCTTAGTGCCATACGCATCGGCTTAATGAGATTATAGAGCAAGCAAAACACATGAAGGCTGAACTCAAGATTTGTAGGAGGCATTCAATGTGCCAGCCCCCACAACAGGAAAAAGTATTCATCAGCTTTGCAGGAGATCTTTGTATGTATCACAAAACCTCCTACATCGCTGGACAAGTCTCTCCTATCACCTACCACATGTATGTAAAATATACACTGCCTGCCGTCCTCTGAGCATAATTTGAGGAGCAAAATCATCTTGCCTTCTGTCAACCCCAACTGGGCAATGAAACCTCTTATTACCTCACTCCTCCCTTGGCCTCCTCAGAGAGCAATGTCCAGCTTACTTTTCTCTGTAGTACTACATCAGTCACCATTATCAGCCTTCAACCTTTGCTAGATCTATTACACATCATTCTGTTAATATGTTCACAAAAATTACTTTCCATCCCTGGTCAGAATTCAATGCATATCAAGAAGTCCTATAAAAGGAATAGAGCCATCAGACATCACGTCATTCTGAAACAACCCCAAAACAAACAAGTTGGCTTTTAGAGGAGACAAAAGGCTTTGGACTTGGTAATTACTATCTATTCCTGATGATTCTACATAGGAAAAGCCACAACCTCCCCTGTTCATGGAGGCTGCGGATGTAAACCCTTCATTATCACTTCTGCTATATAAATGTTCTTTTGCTTTTTCATGTATTTAACCTTTATAATGGTAAAGAAACTCAATGTTTAAACCAGCTTTAATTATATATTTTCCTGAGTCTTGCAACAAGGTCCCTTGAGTGACCTACTTGTCTAAAATGCAGAAAAGTTTGCACAAATGGGTTTTAAAACACTACTTCTGACCCACAGAACTATTTCTCTCACAGGGCAGAGTAGACAAAGAAAGGAGACAGAGTGTTTGTCTCACACAAAAAAAAAAAAAAAAAAAAAAAAAAAAAAAAAAACCAAAAAAAAAAAACCAAAACAAAAAAAAAATCACACCACCAACACCAAAGGTACAAAGATTACAGACAGCATTGCAACCTGAGAGGACTACATAGCTGGGACAGGCCACTTTCAAGGCTATGTATCCAAATTTACTCTAGTGTCCAGGACAATGTAAGATTTATAAAACACAAAGCCACTTTTACTCAACTCCCACATAGTGTGCTTTTTGTGGCGCATTGGATTTTACATGCAAAATGACTGTATTTTTAAAGACACTTAAGCACTTTAATCTTCAGAAAACACAAGGCCAAATACCTTTAAAAGTCTGGCCTATTATCAGCTGGAAGGAAATTGGTAAAAGCAATTTTAGTCACTTGTTTCTTTTCTCTGTTCATCATCAATATATCTTTTTCATACATTGGCCTAATTTAGAATGCAAGGTCTACTGAGCAGGGAATATGCTTTTACCTTTATAGAGTGCACCACAAATGTGCCACTAGATATGTTTTTGTAATAATAAGTAAGGGAAAAAAAATCAATTATTTCAGCAAAATGATACTTTATTCTCTCAAGCAATTGATATTAATGCCTCCAGCAATAGCTGATATTGCCTTTATCAACACCAGAACCTGGAAATTGTGCATGTGTTTCCACAGTGTGTGGAGCTCGGACTCTTGGAAAGTAATAAAGCATTTTAATGCAGGATGCCTCTTGACTCCTTGCCTTACATAAAGTAACTCTAATCACTGCAACTTTTTAATTCACATGGCTAAATAATTAGTGAATCTCATAAGGTTTAACATCACCAAGTACAAGGTGCTGCACCTGGGTTAGGGCAACCCCCAGTATCGATCCAGGCTGGGGGATGAACAGATCCACAGCAGCCCTGCCAAGAAGGACTTGGGGGTGCTGGTGGATGAGAGGCTGGACATGACCCAGCCATGTGCCCTTGCAGCCCAGAAAGCCAAACATGTCCTGAGCTGCATCAAAGGCAGTGTGGGCAGCAGGTGAGGGAGGAGATTCTGTCCCTCTGCCCTGGTGAGACCCCCCCACCTGCAGTGCTGCATCCAGCTCTGGGGTCCCCAGCACAGGAAGGACATGGACCTGTATAGAGCAACTCTGCTATGAGAAAAGGCTTAAAGAAATGGGTTTGTTCAGCCTCGAAAAGACAAGGGTTAGGAATGACCTAATTGTGACATTACAGTACCTGAAGAGAGATAAGAAAGATGTAGAGGGACTTTTTACAAGGACATCTAGTGACAGAACAAGAGGGAATGCCTTCAAACTAATAAAAAAGTAGGTTTAGATCAGATTGAGGAAGGGATTCTTTACTGTGAGGGTGGCTGAGGTACTGTAACAGTTTGCCTAGGGAAATTGTGGATGCCTCATTCCTGGAAGCATTTCAAGTCAGGTTGGATGGGGCTCTGAGTAACCTGGTCTATTTAAAGGTGTCCCTGCTCATTGCAGACAAGTTGGAACTGGATGATTTTTAAGGTCCTTTCCAACCCAGGCCATTCTATAATTCCGTGATAAGGCCATCACATCAAATGGTCAGGATGCACAGAAGTGCAATACATGTAGCTTTTGTTTAACTATAAATTTCTTTGAAAACTTATATAACTGCTGTACCTACCTTTATGTGGGCCTTTCATTCTCTCAGCTTTTTAAAGTGTTTCTGGCCCACAATGCACAATACATAAAGTGTGGTTTTATGCATATAGCATAGGCTCTAATGGCATGCATGTAAAATGAATGCAAAATATGCAGCCAAGATAAACTCTGGCAGATAAAGAAAACAGCAGAAGAAATCACTTTGCTCATTACCTTTAAAATCTCTTCCATTTGATAATTATATAACCAACAGAGGGAGAAAAGCACTTCTCCTTGCCAGACATGCATTTTCCTGCAACTGAGCAGAACTTTGCAGGATGCCTACTCTCTATTTGAATCTTTAGGAATTTATTGTTTTATTCACTCATTTCCACAGGACAAGGCCACTAAATAATGAGGCCCATTAACCTTTAGAATTAAGGAAAAATACGGATAACATAGAAACAGGCAGGGCTTTTGGTGAAAGGACATTTCAACTAGTTAACAGGAATAGCCAATGTATTCTTGATCCCACGTGCAACGATTTTAACAGTTGGTCTCACAAAATAGATCCCATGATTAATACATTTGAAACAAACCTGAGTTGCTAGATTAGGGCACTCTGTTCAGCAGTGGGAGAATTTGTTAAACTGAGTATCATATACCCATTGTCTGAGCATAGTCCTGATAGTCACATTGTAAAGCTGATTCTCTAATATTCTTAGGATGCAATGTACTGCATTTTTTTCATCATTTCCTCTACATGTAAAATGATCTCCTGCGTTGAAGCAGTACTATTTAAAACAAAAGGGTTTGATTTATAGCCAGTCCCCAGCCTCATAAATCACACCTGCAGTGTGGTGCTCTGAGCTCCCTGTGTTCTGCCAGCATTTACGTTTTATAAATGATTTGGGTTTACCTCCCATTGTGATGGAGACTAATACAATTGCATTCTACTCTCCCAGCATTCACTCTTGCTGTTGCTCATTATTCCCACTGGGAATTCAGACCTAGTTTTTGCAAGCTTGTCAGGGGGGAGGGGAGTGGAGGTGGTGTGGGTTTGTTGTTTTTTTAAATTAAAGAATGTTGAATTAAAAATTTATGTTTGCATTATGTAGCATTTTCTATCATTAGACATACTATGCAGTGGATTTTTTTTCTCCCTATTGACTTTGCTTATATTTAGGCTCCCATTTCCTAAGCTAATGATTTGGAACTTAAGCAGGACAGCAGCTTGAAATGTTCAATATGCAGAGTATTTGACCTTCAGAGTAACCCAGGTATGCACATCAGCCTTTCTAAGAACTGCATAAGGAGCTTAAACAATCATTTAAAAACAAATAAAGAATGAAAAAATAATTACTTGAATTCCCCAAAAGTCTAAGTGCAAAGATTTTATTTTTTACTTTCAGAATCTACTGAAATGCCAAAAAGAGCCCTATATAATATTTTGTCATTATGTTTAAAGCTCTTAACCATACAACAGTTCTAGGTGGTTAAGCACAGTTCAGACACTTGGAGATAACAAGACTTGCTCCTTAGAGCTGACAGCCTTAAGTCTAGACTCAAGAAATTATTCCTAAGTCATAGCACCATGTAAGTGAGATTGATGGGATTTGTGCACATGCCTTCATTTCCTCTGTATCAAAACAATCAATGGTTCAATTTGCTCAATTAATGACTATCATCACGGCCTTCTTTTCAGTTAAATACTGCTATTACAATACCCATAACCAACAGAGAATCAATTGTAGCTTGAGATTGGTGAAAGCCGCAAATCTAAGTTACACTTCTGTCACAAATACTCAATATATCTTCAATTCTGTTTTGGAGACCAGTCTTCTGAGCAGTTCAATTGCAGCCTCTTATTTGATGAGTTGAAAAATTTAGACTTGAGATTTGAAAGGCTGCAGTACATGTCAATGCATGCTGAGATCAAACTTAGACCTAAATTATTGCAAAAATATTTCTAAAATTAATAGTAGTTATTCAGAAAAGCTACTCCCTTTCCAACATAATTTAGAGCTGGACTGGTATGTAGACTGTTCCAGTTCAATGAAAGATTAAGCTAAACACTACTATTAAAAGTAGATTAAGTGAAACCAGAAGACATTTTGATTCCTGAATTAGAACTGTCCACACATGCACTTATGCAGGAAGAGCTTTTATGCTTTAAATGCAAACCTTACTTTCATCTAAATTAACTTTCAAATGAAGGCAGCAAGCCTTGAATTATTATGCCCATTGTCTGAAAAATTGTATAAAATACTTGTATGAAAAGTAGGATACTAAAGTTCATAGTGTGGGTATGAAGATAATCAATTGCAGCAATTCTTGCTAGGTAACAACTAGCCTAATTTTTAGAACCTGTTTCACCTTTATGTAGCAACTGATTGTGTAAAAAACAGTGATTCTGACAAGTACTTTAAAAACAGGAGTTAGTGAATTCACACATTCTGAACAACTGCTTTAATTCTCTAGCAGTTCCAAATTATTTTTTTATTCTGAATCAGTTACTGAGATGCAAACACCTAGTTTTTAATGCCAAAATTTGTTACCTCAAGTTTAAATTTCTTATGTTTATAACCAAAATATGATAGACCGATGAGAAGTGACAATAACTCTGCAAATATTGTCCATCTGATGTTTTATCTTATTACAGGACAAGGTAGCAAAAACACTGCATGAGCTTCCCCCTTATTACAATTACTGTTTGATCCACTGGTTAGTTTTACCATCAGATTTAACTGTAGTAAAAATTAATCATGCAAATCCTGGTACACATGCATAAGGTTAAATTACATCTTGCTGTGTAGCCTTGGGTGTGTAATTCCCTACACTGTAAGAAGTCCTCTACTATGATTTGTTTTATGAAGCATCTTCATACAGATATTCAGAAAAGACATCTAGGATCATGAACTTTATTCTGAATAGCTTCACATGCAATCATGTCCACTGAAATATTAGAGAATTTTATTACAGATTTGGTCCATTATTATTGTAAATCCATTTGATCCAGGTGCGTATGAGGCTGCATAGTCATGACATATATCCATATACATTTGTTTCAAACAATCCTCAAATTCCAATGTTTCTTCCTGAAGGCAATGTCTTTATACAAGGTGCTATCAAAACCCTGCCATAAAAAAAAGGTTTGGTTGAATAAATAAAACCTGCTCCTCCATCAAAGTAATCATTTGAGTTAACTTTGAAGGTTGATTTAAATATTAGCAAAAGTGAAAAATGTATTGCCATCTTTGCAGAAAGCAAAAAGGCATTAAATATGCCCCAACATCTTTAATGAATGAAATTCATTTCAGTGAATGTAGCTATGTTTCAGTTAATGGCTTTGTTTATAATGTTTATAATGTGAAGCAGCAACTACAAGCTATATCTGGAACACTGAGAAATTCATCCAATCAGCTCTCAGATATTGGCTCAATCAATTTCAAGGAAATCACTAAATTTATGTTTCCTAAACTTCCATTTGCACACACAACAGCAGTAACTGAAAATGTGCAGTTTGATTTGCACATAGACTTTTGACTTCTTCACAGACATTTCTGAAGACAGGTACCTAGAATTTTGCTGGAAATTTGCCCTCCTATGATTCCCTACATGCTAGGATTCTTGACATAGTCCATCCATCTGTTTTCTGAGTTAATCCTTATATAATAAAAAGTCTTGAAATGCACTGCGTTATTGGAAACCAAATGTCTGTTCCAAATGCTCCTGTAATAGAGCTGATATTAAGAAAATACATTTAAATACCCAGATCTAGCAGAAGAGGACTGTCTATTTCCACTTCTGCAGCTCATTTATCCCTGGGAGAAATCAATAAAGAAAATTTAACCAAGAAACTTGCCAAATAAATATCTGATAGATCCATTAATATACAATAATAATCAATAAAGAGGGCTTTCCTGGCAGTGAATAGCTAGCTGGAGGAACAATTAACGGTGAGAAATTTCCAATGCAGAATGCAATCTGATCCTAAAAATACTTATTAATATTATCAAACCTTATTCTTACAAAATAATCCTGATTTGGGTGAGCCAAATGTAACATCCTGTTTAAGTATCATTACATACCTATTGTTCCCTAGGTACATTAATAAAGCAGAATTTTTAGACCATTTGTTAAGCTCTGCAAATATTACTTATAATATTACTTTAAAAGAAGGAAAAAAAAAAGTTTCTTTCTTAAGAGCTTCTTAAAGTTGAACTCTATGTTCCCATGAATACACTGCATTGGTCCTATAATGGTCTTGCTTCAGCACAGTTAGCAGCAGGGAAACAAGACTAACTCCCAACATTTCCATAAACTTAAAACACCTTCATCAGCTATGTACTGCTCCTGTGCTGCCCAGTGGAACACACTTTTTTTTTATCTTTTTCATTCTGAGAAAGAACTAATTCTTGGTCAAGGTCCCATAGTTGATCTCAGCATAAAAAAATATGCAACTGTCTAATTTCTCTGTAATACCCCCAGGCGTGTTTCTCTGGCTGGTTCACTCAGTACCAGGTGGTTGCAAATTACTTATCATTATCCCAGCTCATTTGTACAATACTAAGTATCATCACCAACCTCCCCCCTAGAAATATGAAGTTTTCAGTTTATATACAGAATCCTGTTTTCTAGAAGAATTCTTAGAATGATGGAATGATTATCAATGTAAATAACAATCAAATACCACTGCTCTGAAAAAAATTCATTATTCTGAAATGTTGCATGAATCCCATCTTATCCAACTGTACATGTGAGGAATAATTCTCTGATGCTATAGGTTGTTCTGCTTTCTTTTTTTTTTTTTTTTTTTTTGATGAAGATGATCATTATGGTCCCCCAGATAAGTCTCAACGACATTTTTAAGGAAAGCGATTGGCAAAGAGAGAGCAATCTTGAAAGAAAAAGAAGCTATTAAAAAAAGATAATTTTCTTTAGGTGCAAAGGAGACAGAGAAGAGTTACTAGTGGAACACACAGATTTTCATCTCTGTATCAATACTTCAGATATAGCCGAGGTAGTCAGTGATCAGAAGTGGTGAGTCCACAAATTCTGCAAAGCATCCAAGAGGCAGAGATTATTAACACCAGGATTAGAGATGCAAAAGAAGAAAAATAGGGTTAAATAAATATTAGCTTTCAAAATAACATTAAAACATCTCAAGAGAGAATACAGTTAAGAGAAATCCTATCTTCAGGATGAGGTGAACTAGTGACCTAACAGCTGTTTTGTACAAGATGTTTTCAGATGAGTAACAGGTCCATTGCTGCACTCAGGGCAAATTAAATTTTCCTTAGACTAACTTCTAAGATTGCTGCTGGTCTTTCTAACGTTCATCAAAACTCCCCTCTCATTTGTTTCATTAAAAATTAATCATCTATGTTTGCTAGGTTCAGAATGGCCAGCAAAGTTCATTGCAAAGTTCTTTTTAATTAAAATATTATTGTTAACCTCAATATTCTAAAAATCACTACTAAATTCACACCTTAAGTATCCCAAGGGATGCTGCATCTAAATTACTGTAAAGATAGCCTGTGCATCCTGCACCAGCATCAGCACCATTGGTTTTGCTGTTTACTGTCTTCTTTCAAGATTCATGTAGCCTCCTCAGCCTTGCGGCTATCATCACCCAAACCAGTACACTGGATTCTGATGCTGCCTGGGCTTTCAGGACTCTGTGCAGAACAAATCACCATCATGGCCAATATCTGGAGAGCTGTGACATTGCTAGATGTAAGCTTGGCTCAGTGACTCCATTAGCCCCATCAATACACATCCATTGGCCACGTGAGCAGCTGTGTGATGCAGCAGCAGTCATTTCAGAAGAATCATTGACTAACTTAGTGCACAGACACAGAACTGACAATTAAATTAACTAACAGCTTCAGTTTGCTTGCTGTGATCAATTCAAGCTACAATGCAGTCATGCAGGGGAAAGTTGGAGTCAGCATGACCAAGCCTAAATCACAGCTCCCATTTTGTGACACAATGTCTTCCAATAGACAGCTTTTCTGTCAAGGGCAAATAAAGTATCGTAAAAATCATTAGCACTCATTAATCTTAAAGGTGCACTTTCCAATGCAGGGAAAAATATTTTGGTCAAGAGAAGTATGGAACAATTAAGTGGTGCAGCTGCTTAGTGGGCTGAGGATCCTTGCCCTGAGCAGGGAAACTCCCTGCATCTAGAAGGGAGTCTACTAAGTTTTTGTATATAATCCATACCTGGGTCTGTGTTTTTGCTGTCTCACATAATGGGTATTTATATCCATGCAAAGACTGAAACATGGTCACTCTGAGCAGACTTTTATAGCCACTTTGCAGCCCATAGAGCAGGACAGTGGAAAGCTGGTTACCAAAGCCAGCACTGCAAATATTGCATGCATTAAAACTTATATTTACAGTATATTTTTCCATGTTCCCCCTAATCCAGGGTGGTTTTTTTCCCTTCACTCTGGATACAGGAATGGTTTATTTATTTTTCATATCCTTATCCTGTCTGAAAAAGGTACATCACTCCTTAAAACTGATAAAAAACTAAATCACACTGAAGTGGTTTTGTGAAAGTTATCCAAGTTCTTCAGTACAATTGACGTGTTTTCCTTATAACATAGATATGGCAGAGTTGAATAGACTCCCTGGAGACTCCACAGTTATTTTCAGTAGCAACAAGGGCCCATCCCAAACACAACTTCCAATCTGTCATCCCTCCTTGAATACTAAAAACAGTCTCTTCCTCTTATAATGTACTGAAACCGGATCTGTATAACAAAAACACCTCTAACACTCCATTACCACCTGAATTATTGTCTTAGATATGTATCCCAATGCCACAATTCCTCCCATGTAGATCAAGTCAGAAGGATTGTGCACTGCCTTTTCTCAAAACCTACCAGCATGGGAAGTTCCACTGGGAGATACACACTTCTGCCAGGGGCAGCATATAGCATCTTGGAATTTAAAAGATTAAAAGAATCACTAAGGAGGAGAGGATGCACACAGAAGGAAACAGAGATTTAATGCAAGCTAGAAAGTTTGGGGAGTCCCCTCCAAAAAACCTAATTTTTAAAATAAAGCACCAACTCAGTAGTAGTTCTACTTAACAGCAAAAGTCAAAAGTAAAAACAGAGATCAATTACTCTTTTTTTTTTTTTTTTTTTTTTTTGCCAGTGACTCATATTTTTACCAGCAAGTAATTAAGAGCATTTTCCACCACTAGTATTTTAAGCCATTAGTATAGATTTAGGATCTCTACATTTTTGGCAAAGTTATGATTATTGTGGAAGCAATAGCTTTGATTTTATGACAGTAACTGTCTGTACATATTCTCATTAAAGTGTTAAACTTCAACAATACATTTTGGAGACTGCTTTCATGGTGTTCTTGTTATTTCTTGTAGGACTGCAAGATTACTCTATAGAAAAGAAAACAATTAAGATGCATTGTTTGATTGTGATCACTCATTCAAGCAAATGCATCATTTACAGAACATATTCACATTTCTCATGCTCCAAGTTTATGTAACAGTGTGCTCCCTCTTTCCAAAAATTTGCATGCAAGGTCTGAAATTTTTTTCTCCTACTAGGAACTGACTCCTACCCACATACATATTAGAACCTTTTAAATGTCTTTTCAAAAGGAGATGGGTCTTGGGATAAAACACGAGTCATGAAGGCCCGAAGACTGCATGCAATTTTCTTGTGAAACATGAGACATGATGCTCTGGCAGCACAGCCAGCCCTTAAGCATTACTGCACGCCTGCAGCCCAACCTGCGTTCAGTCCCGCAGCGCAGCGGCGAGCCCACAGCGCCCGGCTGCCACTGGCTCTGACACCCCTGGCCCGCACCCTCGCTCTGCTCCTCGCCTCTCCCTGCCGGCGCCAGAGCCGGCGGCTGAGCAGCCACAGCTCCCAGCACAGAGGCACCGTGACAGCACCTGGAATGGAAAACGGGATCTGAAGCTTAACTTACCCTGACAGACAACTGACACAATTCAAACCGGTGATATGATGTGTGTGCACCTATATAGAAATCATGGCAAGGGAAGAGAAGTGTAGTGCTATCCTGCTATCTCTGTTCAAAAGAGGACTACTACCAACTTTTTTAGGATTGTATCAGTAACAAAAAGACATAGTATTGTCTTTTTTTGTTACTTACAAAAAGTAACAAAGACATAGTATTTTGTTGTCTTAAGATATTTTGCAGTTCTATTCAAAAGATAACAACTTTGGTTTCCTATTACTATAAATGCATTAAGCACAGTTTCAAAAGTACTCCTGAAACCATTTTGTTTATCTTCTGGCATTGAATTTGATATGACTAGAAACAATTCAAAATTTATTAAAATAATTTTTAAGCCAAATATTATCATCATCGTAGCTCATGCAAGTGCTCATGCCCATGCACTGGAAAAATAGGAATATCATATTATATTTGTCATGATTATTGATAGTAAAACATTTTAGGACAGGTTGTAAGAACAATTAAGAGTGGTAAGTAATGGTTGTATTATTAAGCTTCATCATTGGCCCAGTGGACTTAACACAGCTAGTACACAATCTCTTTCTGTTTTTTAAATTATTATTTATATGGATTTAGCGGTCCTCTATTAGATAATGTCATATAACCACTGACCCAAAAAAGCAATTGATCAGTTGAACAACACAGGAAGGTTTATTATCTGTATGCAACATTGCAGACTTTTTGCTGTTCCAGTACCTAAAGTGCCATTCAGAAAAATGTGTCACCAAAGGAAATTAATTGGGATTAATTTAGCTGTCTCATCCTAGGATTGCAGCCTAATAACAAATTTTCCCTGATGTCTTCCTAATCCTATTGCTCAGTGAGGTCAGACAGGAGTTCAAGGGGATGGGTAATTTATTTTGCAATCAGTATTGACATCTTGGTCTACAGTTTATCATCAGTTTTATTTCAATGGTAGTAGTGACCAAACAGGAGGCACGACTTGGTATATGACCAGCTCAAGAGACAGTTCATCCTCTGACTACTAAACACAACACAGAATATTAAGAATCAACTTTTGCAAGCACCAGCTGATAAAGGCTTTGTTACAAACTGCTGTGAGGTGTACCCCCAGTGTTCACACTACCAGCCATTCACTAATGTTCATCCTACTTCCTGGAATCTTCACATTTCCTCCTAGGAGAAGAAGCCTCAATACAACCTTTCCTCCTGCACACTCAAAAGCTACACCACCAAGAATCAAAACAGTTCTTGGCATTGAAGGAACTGTTTTTTAAAAGTGGCACACAAGCAACTGCTAACACCAAAAGCAACATTCCCAAACCAAGACGGGGTAACAGATTTTGTTCAATGCCTTTAGGCCTCTGAATAACAAGATGTCAGCTGCCATCTTGCTGTGATAAAGCAGCCACAGGATCAGTCATAGAATGGTTGGCATTGGAAGGGACCTCTGGGAGTCATCTGACCCAAGCAACTTGCTCAAGAAGGGCTACCTGAAGCAAGTTACCCAGAACCATGTCAAGATGGCTTTTGAATACCTCAAGGATGGAGACTTCACAGCCTTCCTGGGAAATCTGTGAGTGACTACACTCACCATGAAAAAGTGTTTCCTGATGTTCTGACATCACCTCCTGTGCTCCAGTTGTGCCTATTTGAGCCCACAGCCTGCTAGAAAGATGGCAGAGAGAAACTACCCAGAATACTATGAAGAGTTGGAAGAGAAGAAGGCTTTGCTAAATGAAAGTCTTTAAACATGTCTATGCACAACTGTAGGCTTCATACACATAAGGACTGGTTTTTCTACTCCTTTAGTGGTCCTGTTACGAGCTTTGTGATACAGCTTCGGTGACAAGCTCAAACTGCAACCTTCGTGCTCTTCTACCTCTATCAAAAGATCAGCCTCACTCTGCAGTGATGGACACACATAAGTAAATTACAGTGAAACTTGTGCAAACTGTCATCTGGAAAGGGCCAAGAAGTCTGATTTTCTTCATTGCAGAAGCTTTGGGTAGGAGTTTGAATCTTTGTTACAGATTGTGGAGTTTTTTTCTGCTAAAATATTAATGTTTTTGAAAAGATTTTGCCTTTTTTGTGGACATATCATCAAAGCGTATTAGTTTAATACTTGCTATCATTCATTTACTGGAGAAAAATCATTAAATACATGTCACTTCAAAACTGCGTGACATAATATGAAATTGAAATGACCTTTATTTTGGCACACTAGTACGCTGAGTTAGAGTATTATGAAGTCCCAAGTGTTGCCTGTTTACAAATGCCAGACAGACTACTACTATGGCTCTAATGTGCTCAGAGATTGTGCAGCCAATGAGCGACTGTAACTAACTGAAAATAGTGAATTAGCTGTGGGGGAAGATTCACAGCTTACCAATGGGAAAAGCCACTACTTCAAGAAAATAGTTTAATTTATGTTGGAAATTTGACCAGCTAGAAGTGGAAATTTTTACCAAGTACTCACTTTTGTTAGATACTGGTTCGATGTTTGGCCTCCTGTCTTGCAATCCATAAACTCGCATCTTGGGTCTGGGATACTTCTTCCCTTCCATATGGTTCTCACACCAAGTCTGTAAGAGTGACAGCTGAATGAGTCACAGTCATGCTTAACTTCAAGCACAAAGGTGTCTAATTCTAAGTCTTAAAAATGCACATGACTGCATCATAAAAAGCCACAGGCTGCAACACAGATCTTCAAAGCACTGGCAGGGAGTGCACAGATGTGTACGTCAACCCTCTGCACCCACTGCGCAATTCTCGGGACTCAGGATAGTCAAACGGGAGTCAGATTTCCACTCATTTCCTGAGGCTGTTCAAGAGCATCTGATGGATGCTGTGGATCACTAAGATTCTGTCCCCTGGACCTTTTAACACACATTCAGGCATCCCCTCTCACATCAGGGGACTTCTGAAGAGGTGCAGCACTCCAAGACAAAGACGTGACTGATCCTTACATGTGTTCCAATGAGGAACCTCACAGCTAATGCAGTTGCAGTGTTTCACTGTGTCCAAATGAGGTCCTTCTCCTGAGGCCTAACAACACAAAAGGCATTTTGTAATAGCTCCCTTTGAAATCAAATTAGCGATGTTTCAAGGCGTGACCCGTAAAGGGCTGCTGTCCAGAATGGACATGTGCTTGAAAGATACATGTTCCACCTAGTGGGCCTCTTCAAGAGTACAGATGGAATCAAGATGTGTGAACAGAGCTCCAAAAGAGGAGCCATGGGATATCAGGATATACAGCAAAGCTCTCTGCCTCAGCAGATAAAAAGGAAACAATATCAGATACAGTGTGAAATAGCTCACTCCAGCTGGTAGGACAGATTCTGACAGAATTATATAGGTATGATTATTGCAGAGAAAGATGTTATTCCATATGTGCAAAAGCTAGAAAAATATAGCCCAAATTAAACTGTATAACCTTGTGCCAACTCCTTATAAAAGTCATAAAAAGTTACAATCTCCTACTTCCATTTGTCCATACACTGCAAAATGCTAAGAGCTATTGTGGGCTGTAGCTCAGAATACCTATGAACACAATTTGAAGACTAGGAGTATCTAGAAAGCAGCCTATTTTTACCTGTCTAACTGTAAAATCAATGGGAAAGTAAGAAAAGAAGATGAGATTTCAAGTTTGCCACAATGTATTTGCTTATGTGACAGAAAACTAACCACCTCCTCATCCTAAGGGTCAATTTCTCTGGAGCAGGAATGAAGATGTGAACTCTCATCCATAGTATATAAAACAGGAAAGCATTTGGGGGTTGGATTTTCCAAACATCCAAAGGTCCCATTTGACTGTAGAAAGAATTAATTTAAAGCACAGCAACTTTCTAATGCAGTCCAGGCCTCAACTCCATAATTTATTTTCATATGAATTCACAGACAAGGAAAAAGATCATGCCAGTATATCGAAAACCCCTACAGCAGTCAAACTAAAAGAAATATCTGCTGTCAGGAAGTCCATCAACTACTTGTTGCCAGTGTCTTCTGTCTGAAAAGAGGACAGGACAGAGATTAACTATGTGTATTTTACAAGATGAAACAGAGTCCAGAACAAGATATAGGCTGTGCATTCTTCACTATGTGTCAGGACCAGCCACTTCAGAACAAAAAACCCAGGTACTTTAGGCCAGGACTAGGAGCCAAGGCTAAAATACCACAATGAAAAATGCCTGTGGATGACAAAGCAGACTTCACTGATGGTAGAATTTAACTTACATCAGACTCCCAATGGCTCTTTTCTTCAATGATCTCCAAGTTCCGCCTCTGCTAACAACAGGAATGGCAACAATTTCAGGAAATGGAACCCATTTCTACCTTCTCACAAAAAGGACAGTGGAGTATGCCATACTCTACACAGTTCAGACATAAGGTTATAGCCAAGATTTGGCCCAAGGTCTTGTATATCTATCTTTTCAGCTGCATTTGATTACTTAAAAATCACTGACTAACACTGGTGATTTTCATGTTATTTTTTCAGGAAATTACTTTAGAGACCAGGGAACTGTCACAGTGATCACAGAACTATATGCAAGTGCCATCCTGATAAACTCACCATCCCTGAGAGACATACACAATACGAGATTCAAACCTGATATGAAATGCCAACCCAAAATAGGTGGGAATTCAGCTCACTCTCCCTGTTCAGGCAGATCTCCTTCCTTGGACTGCAGAGACAGTCAGCTGTCAGATTGACTTTGATCATTCCCTCAGAGCAGGAGCAAGAAAACCAAACTTCTACCACAAGAATTTGATGGTGAATGACTTTGCATCTGAATCCCAAGTGTGGCCACAGCTCTTTCTCTTGGATTATAAACCTAGTTAAAGCTTTGATTAAGGAGTTAGTAACTGAAAGGTAATAGGATCGTTCTCATCAGTGCTTCTATATCAGCAGCAGAGTAACATCCCCCTGTTGTTTCTAAAGCAGTAACTATTAATGTTCTCCATGTGGTCTATAAATGAACTTGGCCCTGGAAACTGTGCTGTTGGACTAGTCCATTAAGTCTAAAAAAAAAAAAAGCATTAAAACACAGACTAAAGTCCAAAGGCAATGATCAGTCTGCCCTGTCACCCAGGTTAGTGAACATGAGCCAATGCTTACACTTTGAGCTCCCCCTTAGAGTGATACCTTTTCCTTTTCAGTCCATCATGACATATTTACAGCTTTGTCTCTCAGCAGTCCCTCCTGAGACTCCAGGAATCCACACTGGCCCATCATGAATGTTACTTTTCTTGTGCTACTACTGTTAAGAGCCAACAGAATCTATTCAGGAAGGAATTAAGAGTCCATGCTAATGTGATTTCTGTCATCCCCACATATCTTGGATTAGGTCAAACATACTCTTCCTCCCCTTCCCCATTTCAACCCGGCTTCCCAATGCATATGCTATAGAAGTAAGCTTGCATTGGCTTTACCTGCACTAGAATATTGAACAAGCCAGGGTCGGTTCTTTGGGATTACAACTACTGTCTGCAACATTTCCTATTCATATTATTTAACCCTCTTTACCTCCAAGACAAGATGGTCAGGTACCTGTTCAGTATGGGTTCTGGGTTGGAGCTCATCCCTGAATGGTGTCTATAAATTATTTGAGAAATCTAGCCGGTCCAGGTCTAAAGCCTGCCAGGGACTCTTCTAACACTTAATTGTAGACAATGTGGTGCTTGTGGATGCTCCTCACAGTTTTCTTTAATAGTATAGATATTGCTGTATACAACAGGAAAAGAAACTCAAAATCATATAGAATCCAGTGACCAGTTTTCTGGTTTTACTGGTTTTTCTGTTTTGTTTTCATTTAAACTCCTCATCAAAGCAGCCTTCTACAGACTAATAAGATATTCTACTTGTTTACAAAACTATTCAATGCTCCTATGAACACCCTGATTGGCTCTCAATATATTATCAAACTTAAAGCATTATATCAGACATTGAAAATATTATGGATACATAAAACACACCCAGAAATTATACAACCCTTTCAGACTAGAAGGGGGTCTGTCTTTCAGACCTCCATAGAGAAAGAGCTTGAATTTCTCTTAAGGGGGTACCCAATCTGTATAATTCAGAAGATCTAAAACAAACTGAGTCACATTACAGAGCAAGCAAGCATTTACAGGTCTCTACTCAGAGAGCTCCCCAACTCTTGCTGAGTGTGACAGCTCCCACACGAAGGTCACTGGTGTCTGGGTTATTCAAGCATTCAGTGTTGATGTAGAGTCGATCTGTTCCCACTCAGTTATGCAGTTAGGACGCATCACCCCTCAGTTCCACTGTACATTCTCAAGCACACAGACAGACACAAGGACAGTAGTTTTAAATCCTTACAGAGTAGAAAAGATCTTCCCTGCTCAGAGACATAAATCCCTATCTCTCCCTGGCATCATTACTTGGTAGCAATAACTCCAAGGTGTTGAGACCACATTTAGCTTTACGGAATAAAACATAACAAGCTGTCAAAATGTGCATAAATAAATTAGAGTCATTATTCCAGCTTAAGGTTCTGGGGACATAAACAATCCTCTTGAAGTTTGCTGTGACATTTTTTGCAGCAGGAGCCAAGCATTAAAATTACGTCCTGTATACAGAGAGCTGTAAATGCATTCTGTCTTAGGGCCTGGCACTGTGGCACAGAAATCAACAGGCCTGCCCTGGAATAGAAAATACAGCAGTTCAGGGCCAATTCCCTGCCCCTGAGCACAAGTTTTATGGCACAGCCCATGTCCATATGGCTAAACTCTGTCCCTGCTCACTCCCCAAAGAGGAGCTCTCATCCATATCTGCCTGCTTGGAAGAGTCCCTGGCTCATGCTGCTGCCTTGACCCATCTCCAGGCCCAGTTGCAGAGAGCACTGGCTGGCATGGGCAGAACCATGCCCCGGAGCGTGCTAACACCCAAACTCCACAAGTCACCAATGCCACTGCTCCTGGCCCTGCCCAGTGTACCAATACAGCCACAGTCTGGGACTTCTGCTAGGATATCACCCTAAATGCTTACCCTTTTGTAAGTGATTTCTGGTTATATAATAAGAAATGCAGAAAGTGAGATCCAAATAAGACATGAGGAATGAAGACATACACACATTTTGTGTGTATAGGGATATAAAGGAGCTGTACCAGGTGAGACCACGTATCTATCATGCCTGCATCACTAACCAATTACACAAACTTAGGAAACAGTGTGATATCAGGGTAAGCACACAGTGATACCTCCTGAGCACAGTCTCCTGCAGCCCTTTGTGACTCAGAGACTTCCTGAACAAAAAGTGGTACCCTGTTATTTAAAAGCCTTCTGAGGATTCTTCTCAAAGCAAATGAACTCTGGATTTAAATGCTGTATAATTGAAAATCCAGTGAAAATAGGCTTCAGCAATTTGAATTATAAACAAGGAGCAAACCCATTCATTCAGAAAACACACTTTACATCAAAAGAACATCAAAACAAGGGTGAATAAGAGTAGTGTCATTACAAGAAAGTATCAAGCTTAAAGCTACAATCTCTAAAAGCAAAATGGCACTGACATTATGACAGAAGGCTTTTGCTTGGGCTCAGTGCACATAAAACACAACAGAATCAAATTTAGTAGTGTATTCAAGGCAGAACCTGCTACAAGAGAAATCAACACAAATGTCTAGTAACTCTGTGAAAATGCAAGATCCCTCCTATTTTGAAACCAACAATTTCTACAGCAATTTTTTTCTAACGTTTTTTGTATACACCTTTAAGGTTTTGAAAAACCACCATAGCAACTGTGTCTTTGGGTTTTGATGGGTATTCTTGAGCTACTAGCTAAATCCATATTAGGAGCTGAGGCAGCCGTGGCACTATGAAGGATTGTTCCATTCCTGAGTGCAAAATTCCACAAGATAAAACATTCTTGCATTTTGTCCAGATGAAATACTGTATTTCCACTGAAAATGCCATACTAATAAGCTCACTGGTGATGTTTATCTAGAAATTATTAAGACAGAAACACTTTTGATTTCTGTCTCCCCTTCTCTTTCTCTTCAATGTGGGATCAAATGGGTCAAACCAAAAATATAAATACATTTTTTCCCCCAATAATAAATAAATTGATATTTCTTTACTTTTGTCTTGATATATCAAAAACATACCAAGGTAGAATCATCCTGTTTTCCAATTTTTTTTTGTTGACTATTGAAAGGAAAGACTCCCTAGAAATTCACCTAGCACAGAAAAGTTCTTGCTTGCTCTGTGCTTACTCACAGTGACAGAACAATGCAAATGCAAGCTTGAACATCCAGGATCTAACTCCTCTGAGATTTCTCCTCTCCTCCATATACATTGTAAACATGACACAAATGCAATCCAATAATTTTATTTGGGAAATCATGGAAAGGCACAGAAATTAATTTGGAGCAGATAACAGAACAATACTGACTAGAACAGAAATCTGGAAGAATAAAAAGACTTCTGCCAAACTTGGGAAGAAGGTAAAAAGACAACACCGAATTCATGCCGCTATAGATCACTGTCTCGTGTATGTTAGAGGGATGCTGGTTGTGTCATTCGATTCTCTTCTGCCAAAAATTTCCTCATCTGCAGAATAGTGACAGCAATATTGCCAACCTCACAGGGATCCTGTGAGGACAGTGATCTGCTTTCCAGTGTTCTTACACTGGGCAAGTATCAGATGAAGGACAGAGGAGCTCATCACCACCCTATGGCCTCCTCAAATGCCAGAGAAGCATTATAGGGCTCCTGGCATGCAGAGCAGTTCTATTCATGTATGATCATTTTACCTACACCAGCATTGGCCTGCATTCCTCAGATCACTAATCACCTTCAGCTCAGAATACAACCACTACACCAATGCAACATAAAAAATACAGTGCTCACAATTATATGTGCAATACCAAATTAATAGACAAACAGCATAAATTAATCTAATAATATCAGATCAGAATATATTTGAGTTACAAAGAATTTAAGAAAAAAAAAAAAAAAGGTGAGGAAACCCCAAAACTGCGTAAAATGATCCTTCAGACTAACCAGCAACTCTAGTAAGATAGCCATACAGGAAGGGCTCAGGGATCAGTTTGGTAGGGAAGAGAAGCATTCTTATCATGTGTAAGCTGTAAGGAGAGTAGTGGGGGTGACACAAGCCCCTCAAAAATATTCCATTGTCAGTGCAACAACACCCTCTCAGAAGGAACAGTTTCATATGACAGTGTCCCAAAGTCTCTCACACCCCATTAGTGATCTCCAGGTCTTGAAACATATACGGAAAAAACAGAGGCATCGCTACAAGACCTCCCCGGAAACAGGTTAATACACAGGAGAGACAGCTTTACAGAAAGACACCATGAGGTTCCCCATTTCTTTGCCTCTCAGCCTATGTTGTGGCAGGATAAAGGACAGACATAATAAATATGGAATCACAAAAAAAAAAAAAAAAAAACCTAGGAAATATTTTTCTGAAAATAGCATATGGGCAAGATTATATCCTACTCCTCTCCCCTCTGGTGGTTACAGTCCAGCTTACATAGGCATGCCTTATCACTAAAGACAGGCAATTAAATATGGGAACGGATGTCAAGTCAATGGTCTGCATTCTTGTGAAACCATTTCACCATTCTTCCACAAACCAGAAAATATTTAGCAAGAGGTGTGCAAACTGGGCCCAGGTGCAAGAGTGTGCTTGAAAGGTGAGTAACATCTGCTGAAAGCATATCTAGACAGAAGGATTCAGCATGAAAAATATTTCCTTAGTTCTCCAGATACAGAATTTTATTCTTCTGTCCTGAAAATATTTGTTACTTTTATTCTGAAACTTCGAGTTTTCTATTCATACTTCCAACAACAAACTGTCAACTTCTGTTACAAAATTCACAGTGTTTCACAGACAAACCTACTGACCTCAGCAAAATATTCTTCTGCTTGCTCACATAGACCAAAGCATTTAAGCTATTGGAAAACATGATAGAGAATAAAACATTCAGCCATTAAAACTCACTTATCCATTTAGTTTCTCTCTAACAGCCTTTCAGAGCTTCAATTCAGTGACATGAAGACTTCCCAAATCTGGAAAGTGGTCAGTTTGCAGATAAAGCACTTTCCAACAGCTCTGATGTCTCCTGGTGAGACTCTACACTACTCCAGAAGCCCCAGGGATATACACTGTAGCAATATAAGGGCTGAAATTTGTCCTTGTATTTTTGTACCACTAAAATCCAGCATAATCCTCATTTTGAAGACTTAAGTGAGACTTAAGCAGTACATAGCCTCATACCAAGTCTTCTTTGTGTTGGCACAAATTTCACCCAGGCAAGACAATATTTGCTCAGGTGCAGTACCTTGGGTGAGAGTTAATCCCTTTCATTTCTGACACAATACTTATTATGTACAATAACTAATAAAAGCCACTCTTGAGATCGACAACCTACACATTTTCAATTTCCTCTCATGTACTGTAGCCTTTCATAAGCTCTTTTGATCCTGTATTGGTGTCAATCTTTGCATGCATATAGGTCACAAGAAAGTTCATCTCATGTTAATAGCCCAGCCACCTTCAGATACATTGATTTTAAGCCATTTCCATTTCCAAATTTCAATTTATCGTTTTACTTTAGTTATTGCATTCTTCTTAAAGATATGAAGTAATAGAGACTCTGATTTTGCTTGGACCCCTACTAAAGAGGGGGTCATGTCAAAAATCAAAGCTTCCTTCTTCTCTGGCCAGTTGGAGACACACGTGCACACTGTGCTCTTCCCTGTCAAGGGAAAGGTGGGCCATCTGGGGCAGGGGTTTGGGGCCTACTGATCCAGGAGCAGCATTCCTGAGACAGCAATTGGTCTGAAATCACACAAAATGCAGACTCAAATTGTGGCCTCATGAAATCTGAGCTGAGGACTCTGAATCTGGGGAAAGGCAGATTCAGGCACTGATGCAGGCACTCCTAGAAGAGCTCTGATGAACATGGAGCATGACTGCACCCTTGTCTTCCTCATCCCAGAGGCCGAGCACAGCCCTTCACAAGTGCACAAGGCTGGATCTTGCTGCAGCCTTAAATCCCTGCCCAAAGTGAAACATCCTCCATAGCTTTTCTCTTTTTTCCACAAACCGCCAACACTGAAAGTTCTGCCTTCTTTGGTGTTTCAAACAGACCAGAGACTGCCAGTGACAAAGTGTAAGACAAGAGGAACTGGACTTAATCTTTTCTGAGAAGGCAAACTTTACAGAAATGTTTGTTTTCACTCTGCTGTTCAACATTCCAGCTAGTGGGAAGTTTCAGGAACTTGTTCCAATGGCTTGTTTCTCCTGCTCCCTCCCATGGCAAATTGAAATCAATATTTTTAGATTCTTGTCATTCCCTTGAAGATTCTCTCTCCCTCCCTTTCCGAGGTCACATAAACTTTGCTTTGGACTTCAAGCTATTAATTTTTCACATTACTCATTTTAGGTGTCTGAAAAGCTTCTTACTCATCAGCCCATAGAAGGAAGTGTTCTTTTTCTTTTTCTTTTTTTTTTTCCTTTTTAAGACAAATAAGAGATACAGATCTCAGCAACAGAAATTAAGTCTCTTCCATGCCATTGCAACAAGGTGTCTCCAAGCCTGACTTGAAGTCCCCCCTCCTTGGCACACACTTGCTTTGCTTCACAATCAGAGCGCTTTGCCTCCATAGGGCAAAGGCAGAGAAAAAAGGAAAAATATCTGTGCCAACTGAGGAAATTGGGAGTGATTTTCTAACCAGGCAAAGTAACTGCAGGGAGTCATAGTGAAGTTGAATTCATTTCTCACAGGTCACCAAACACTGTGTCAAACATTACTGCCTTTTGGTAGCCATGAGCTTAAGTTAGGCTTACACTCTAACTAGATCTTAACAGCTGCATAGCCCAGAGTCAGCTTCAGGAGCTCAGCAAGGATTCCTGTCAGCTATGCCTGGAAAAGACATGAGCATGTAACAGGAAGTAGCCTGTGAAGAAGCAGCCCTCCTCATTTACCAAAAGTTCCCTTTTCTGCTCAGCTCCTCTTCCAGATTCATTTGGACTAGCAGAGGAATATACCAGAGCAGTCCTACCTGTGAGCAGAGAAGAATGTTTGTGCATCTGATTCCTCTATCTCTCTACCAGAGCATTGCTCTTGAATCTCCTGAGGCTCCTGATAACCTCCTATATTACTGCAGTTGTTTGTTTAAAATAAACCCATAAAATTCTTGAGGTTGCCACATTGCCCTTTTCTCCTACCCACACCCATGATCTCCTCATCATCTTACACACAGTAAACAATTCCCCACAGGGTCCACATTTGTTGTGATAACTCACCAGCCCATTAAAACTTTAACTCCAACACACACAATGCAGCAAGTTTGTGCAGTGTTGTCAGGTAAGACTTTGCTGATGCACTCAGACTTTACCAATACAATAATATTTTTGTTCTCAAAACTATCTACTGAAGTCTCACAGAATGTCGTAGCAAGAGCTACAAAGTATTTTAAGAAAAAAAAGTGAGAGAGAAAATATTTTTTACCATAGAGACTTAAGCAAGTCAGTTTATGTGGACAGGTTGGAAAGCATTTTGCAAAGTCATAAAGACAGTTTTGTTCTATTCAGTTATACAGTCCCTTTTGTTGAGTATAAATTGGATGCAAGCAGTACCATAATCAAGTATTTCAAGTCCTCAAGTAGGCAGAATACAACTGAAATCCAGATGATCCACATTTTTTACACCAGGTAAGCTAGAATGACTTTTTATTTTTAAATTTGCAAAAACAAATTTGCAAATTTCCCTATCCACAATTTAGGTCTGAAAAATCTGCTGAGCTGCTTGTGCTTGTTTGGAAAAAGTCTTAAGCATAGATCAGCAAGAAAATTTTTCCATGCTGCATTGCTTCATGCCTGCCCGGGACAAGGTCCTGTGCAATTATTTCTGTGCTCAGGATGTCTGTTTGAGGTGTGACTCCTAAGTCCCTGCAGACTCTTGCGAATACACTCTGACAGACTGTACTATACACAGTTTCTTCATTCAGTTGTCTAAGATGAGACTCTCTTTTTGATAAACACAAAAGTCTACATTTACACTAATGCATAGTATACACAGCCAAAAGAGAGAGGATGAAAGCATTAGTCAATCACTATTAAAAACAACCTTTGTTTTAATACTACAAATATCTGGAAGCATTTCTTTGTACATACCTTTCTGGAAGTCCACAGCCTATTTCCCAATCAAAGACAACAAGTTGCCCATGCAACAGCAATAAAGCTGTCACACCGCCTTCGGCTGTAACTAGCAATCTGTCCATACCCAATACTTCATTGAAAAAGAAAAGGTGCAGGCCCTAAATCTGTTTGAATTGACTGGCAAAGGGCTCTGTACCTAAAGTTCAGCTCACTTTTTTCTTGGCAAAAGCATTTAAATCCTCTAATGGAGATTTGTGTCATTTTGTCTGGGTGCCTTTCCCACAGAGGCTTCAGAAATTAATCATGTTTCCTCCCCAGTCATGGAAACATCCTCAAGTTAACATGAAATTACCTTTCAATTTTACCTCATCTTTTCCACCTGTCTCTCCTCTCCAAAATACCTGTACTGGCTGAAAATATCACATACTATACTTTTACTATATTTTACACTTACGAAGAATTGTATCTGTGATAGTTAACAAGATTCTATAAATTATTAGGACTGTAACATCTTCAACATTTTAAAATTGTTTTACAGACTTGCCTGCTGTTTTATCAGACTTGCAGACACCTGTAAATTCAATATCTTTAGAGATATTTTCTTATTTTGCAATGTCAAAGAGCTCCAGACTTGGAATTCATTTAGAGACCAGCAATAAACTCCTCCCTTATTTATTATTTTTTGCTATGTTTCATGTTTCATTAGAAGATGTGAAGCACCTTGACAAACAGGAACTGAAAAATAAAATATTGAAGCAGGAACCTCTGTTTGTAAAGATGTCCGTTTAATGTATGTAAAATGAAAGATATTGTATAAAACCTATTAATAAAAATATTCCCAAGCTAAACCAAAGTTAACTGCAGTATTTCCAGTCCACTTTAAACAATATCAGTTTCATAACTAATTATCTCACAATTACTAATATTTTTCCTTGATGAACTCTGTGCTGCCTCATCCTAATGAAAGTGCTGCAAGGTAATACAGCAGTTAGATGACAATGCAAATAGGACCCATTCAATTTGCACAAAAAAAGGTTGCAAGAAGCAATTAGCACTTCATTAATATGATATAAAATGCTAATTTGCCATATATCCCAAGTGACTCAAAACTCCTTTCCATCCATATGTGCAAATAATAGTTAATATGATGCAGTGTGTGTGAACCAGGTTCATGGTGCATTAGCTGGAATCCCTGTGTCAGTTTTCAGTATAATAACTATTAGTTAATATGAACAGTAGCTCACATTTAACCTATGACAGCAGTGTTAAATGATAAAAGGATCTGTTGGCAGCAATATCTCGTAATTCCACCCCTGTAAAGTTCTCCCTTCCTTGCTATCCAGGATGAAGCATTGGAAACTGACTTCTAATCTAATTTATAAAGCAGATTGAAATGAAGTGCTGGTAGCACTCAGCTCGGCTGCTCAGCATTTTGAGAAGCAAGATCATTCCTGGTGAATTGCACAGCTCAGGCATTCAAGCACTCACTGGCAGCTTCTAATGATCAAAGTATTTGACTTAAATAATTGATTTATTTATACCAGTAAAAAGCTCCAGGGGGTTGTGAATATTATGAGATATAATCACACCACTAGGGAATTACAGACACTCAGATGTGCCTTGTGCTTGCTAATGCCCTACGGGTGTGATTAGGATATCAGACATCAAAGGAATTTGCTCTAAATTTTTTCATATAATAAATTAATAAAAATAATTTATTTAAATAATTCCATTGATTTAACGAGACAGATCTGATGCAAGATAGTGTATGCAGAGAACTACAACGAAGTGTGTTGATCTAGGACACCACAGAAGCCCTGACCATCTTCAGTTAACACCCAAGCACCAGCAGGATCCTCTGGCTAGGGGGTCCCTTACGAGGCATTATCATCACCTCAAAGTTTACTGTCTGCAATGAGCATTCCCAGATATTTCAGTCAGCCTGCATTGTCTGAGATGGAGTAAAATGGTGCTCTCCAACAAATCCTTTCAAGAAGGGAAATGCTGATTAACAGTGACACACAAGGCAGTACAGCATTCTGGCACAGACAGACAAAGCATGGCTGCAATGTCTCATGGAGAGCCCAGGCTCTCCTGGCCAGATTCTGTATTCAAATATTTTAACATCTACATTAATGGCTTATATGGTTTGACCGTCGCAGACTACATGGATTTTATAGTCTTTAATGCACTTCTTACCCCAGCATAAAAAAATATTAGAGAAGTGTTCTTCTGTCAGCTATAAGAAATTGAGTTACCCAGAGACCAAATAACCTGCTCACAGGCACACTGACAGTCTGGGCTGACCACGGGATTAAACCTGTACGGACTTGCTGCAATATGCTTTAGAAAATTTCAGAAATACACCAGTTTTCCCACAATGATATTAAAGCAACAGGCAATTAACATCATGTTGTCTTTAACCTAATGTGTTGTAAGGGAAGTATTTACATGTTCCACATTCAGATGTACAATCCTTGTCTTTATCCCAGGACCCAAAGGGACAAATTTGTGGCAATGAAAGGAAAAACAAAGGCATCTTTTTAGAGAAGAGTTGTGGAAAACCCTGTAGATCCTTTCAGAGCCATAGAAAGGCATGAAGACAGAAAGCAAAATTTGGGGGCAATTTTTGCCTTGGACAAACTAGTACTCCAGGTCCAAAATACAGTTGCTGTCCTTGGGTTGCAGAAAAAATGAGTGAATAAGATTCTTTGAACCCATGTCTTAATTTCCCTGGGGTCAGGCCTAGTCTGTTTTATACAGTTTTAATGCCCTCCTAAGATGCTGCAAAAGAACTTCAGACCTGCAATGTTGTTTAAACAAGCCATGCAAGTTCTAAGTGAGGAAACCAACACAATCATAAATTCCTGCAAAAGCAACATCTCTATCACTAAAATAAGAAAGGGAAAGGCATCAAGAGATTGGTTCGTGCCTATGGGAAAAGCCTGAGACTGTGTTTGACTTCCCAACACTAAAGCTTCATTCCCATCCTTGCATATGTTTTCTGATTTAGGAACAACAAGCATTGTATGTGCTGGCTAGGCCCATTATCAACTTATGCCACAGAATGAGATACCCTTGGGCACATCAAAGATCAGACATCCATCCAGTGTTTTTATTGCAAGGATCACATCTGAAATCAACTTCAAATGCACACAAAATTGAGTCTCTCTCTCTCAATGAGTTCAAAAGAAATTCTCCTGTCTTGGAATTTCAGGATTTGAACTGAGCCCAGAGTCATGCAGTCCACTGAAAGTGCTACATGTCTCATGCTGTATTGAAAACAAACGTACACATTTTTCTATGTTTATACCCATTTTCCTTTCTTTACCTCATTTTTTCCAACATGCACATAATAAGTACAGCCTGTCCTACAGATGCAGTTTTACTAAAGTGCACAAAAGGACTTTTTTACTTCCCAGCACTAAGGATCCATCACGGTGGACTGGTTGGGCTGTGGCAGAACTTCAGCAAGGGTGCAGACCCCACATTTAGATAGCACTTAATCTGCCCATATGGTCTTGTAATATGATGTGTATTTGCTTTGCTCTGCTTATGTTTCTCATCTGCCTGGGTTCTCCCATGCCAATTTACCTTGTAGAACTGAGTTTAATACAATTACCACAAGGAACAATGAAAACTCAGAAAAAGTCTTTCTATCTAGGCCCACCTTTAAAAAAAAACCAAAATACCTGTAAATCCCTGACATATGTATAATCATTAGCGATAGTCATGTCACCAACTTTGACCCCAATCTCAAATTCTTTGTTTTTTGTGTGACTGCCAACTATAGCTTCAACAGCTACTGATCTGAGTCCTGTGTTGACTGTGAAATCTCAGATGTGATCCCAGTTGAGATTATAATACAGTTTAATAATTCTGATCCTAGTGATATCCCAGTATGTATCTCACAGTACAGCTGCCTTTTAGTTAAGACTGAAAATACCAACAGTCTACCCTTGAAGCAGACTGTCAAGTTTATAAGCAGCCAGCGGAGATCAAGGATTATTAACAACATTGGCTCTCAGAACTGAGGTTTCTTTAAACAGTGTCTGTTTTGTTATCTATATCATCCATGACCTGTGTGTTATTCTCAAGGATAAAAACAGCTACACCACCTTGAGCAAACCAACTTCTTAGGAGACCAAAGTGAATCACTGAGAGAGAGCTCGCAACAGAAAGCAACCTAAGTGTCTCAACAGTGAAAATACCTATTCTGACTGGAGACAAAATTAGAAAGCCAAGAACCAAAACAGTATTAAAAGCTGAAGCTTATCAATATAGTAGAATTATCCATGTTTATTCATAATTTAACATATTATTTATATGTGTACAGGCTCTTTCTGTACAACAATGTTCTTTGCTTTAGCTCCAGTTATGAGTGGACAGCATTTCTCAAAACCAAACCTCAGCAGAACAACCTCTAACACGGTGGGGCCCAGAGTCTACAATTAACATAACAAGAGCAGGCTGACCAGCAAGCCATGACTGAAGTCAGAGGCAGGAAGGTAACTGCATGCCAATACAGCTGTATGGACCACAGGACAAAAAGGATTCAACGAGAGCTTTCATGAGCAGAATCTGTCCTTGAAGGCTCAGCTGTACTAAATCAAGAATGGTGTTAACTAACTAATGGCTCTTTGCACAAGCTAAGTCTCAAATTTGCCTCCATCCTCATCCTCCTTTGCAGGAATTTAGTCTGAAGGTAACAGAGACATGAATTGCTCTGCCAAGTCACGTTCAAGTGGAAGATACAAAGTAAAAAAATCAGTCAGGAAAGGAACACATTGGGGCATAAGAAACCAAGCATGGACTCAGCAATAGGAGTGGGCTTTGCAGCTTAAAAGCAGGGGGCAGATCTCCTAGGAGCAGCTTTCCCTTCTGCAGAAAGCCACTCTTCCTTAGACTCTCTCACTGCATGAATTCAGTTACAAGACTCTCTCCTTCATCCCAGTGGTTGTGTCCCAGGCATTGTGAAATATTAGTGCTGTCATCATTTGCAGCTGTAGGAAGTCAGATATAAACCCTAGTGCCACAGTATGCTGCTGGCAGTGGAGCCTGGTAGCCCTATCACCAGCGAGGGCATTCAGCACACAAAAAAAAACCCCAGTTAAATAAACCACAGACTTGGTGATCAACAAAAGACCTGCCTGCTCATTCTGCCTGGAAAGGAAATTCCCTCCTTTTGAGCTGGCTGTTAAAGTGCCACTCTTCTCTGAAAAACACTTGATGACATCTTCCACCCAAACCAACAAAGCTTCTCAGCAGAAGTTTCAGATCTGGGAGTTAAGGTAGATGACCGAATCCACACTAGCTCCCCTGCAATAGAGAAAAGGATTTTTAGGGGCACTTATCACTCAGCAACTCTGAGGACAAGCCAGGTGACAGATGTAAGGGCAAACATGAGGCACTGCAGCCCAAAATTATCTCTCTGGGTACTGACTTCCTCCTCTGGATGGTCTCTATTCATGGAAGGAGTCACCCTACCTTGCATGGCTGCCTGCTCAGTATTCCTCCTTCCCATTTCAGGGCCAGTAGGGCCTTCATTCTGAGGTTTGCAAATTGAATAAACAAAATGTTTTTCATTGCGAGGCCACATTCAGTCCTTGGTGTATGTTTGCAATGATATAGCCAAAACTATCCAGGGAGGAACCCAATGACATGTTTTCACATAAGAGAGAAAGAACATTACTTATCTTTGAAGACCATTATATTGCTCCTGATAAAAATCAGTAGGAAATTTGTCTTTGGTTTCAAAGAGAGTAGAAAGCTACACTATAAATTTAAAATTGAGTTTTCAGTGTGTCAGGATTTTTAAACTCCTGCCTGTTTCAATAAACTTGCAAAATAGGACATGCTTCTTTGCCACCAATAAAAAAAAAAACAAACATAGAACTCATTACTCCTTAGCAGCCATTGTACATCACAGAAGCACTGTTTCTTAAAGGGCATCCCCCTTCCAATGAAGAACTGCAATGCTGTCTAGTAAAATGTCCAAATCTAACTCCTCATTACTTCAAGTTCCCCAGCCCGTGGCCAGCCTGACAGCCTTGGAGCCTGTGAAAGGAGGAATGTAATGAGTATACATTAATGTTACACACTTTCCACAGTTCTTGTTCTGGTATGACCAGATTTATGTAAGGAGTAGTTTGAGTGTAATTCATCATGATTATACATAGCACTGACTTCAACATTTCTGCAGGTAGCACCATCTCCAAACTCTCTTAGCCACGGCTGTATAAAGGAACTGAGATGTGGTGACACAATGTTCATTTGTTTTGGTGGCAAGACTCAATTAAAACAACATAAGAGAGTATAAAAAAGTACTAATCTGTGAAAAAAAATGTGCAAGTGAGTTAAGTAAAACCTTCAAATATTGCCTTGTTCATGACAAGCTGTGTGGGCTGACAGCTTGTCCCAATGCAGTGAGAGGTCTTAGAAAAAGCCCTGCTACAAAAGGACTGGCTGTTAAGGCAAATCCCCAGCAGTCAGAGCCCTGAGGAGGGTGAAGCCCAGCTATTGATGCCCAAACATAGAGAAGACATTGTGAAGGAAATATAGGGGATGAGAATGGCAGTGGAGGAAACAAAATAGGGACTGCCTCCCACACAGGGGAACAACAAACCTGTAAAAATAAGGAAGCGCTTTTTCACTAGACAGATTTTTAAGGAAGAAGGACATATCCCATAACTTTCAAAATGCTACCTGGGCCATTAGTGATCTCCATGCTAGCACAGCTTGAGGCATTGGGGGAGACAAGAGGGCAGGTCATTAAAAGTAAAATGGGAAAATTTTATGGGAAAAAAGGAGGGTTCTTTTCAAGTAAGAATCAATTCAATAGCTGCTATCTTCAGAGCAGACAAAAAAAAAAAAAAAAAAAAAAAAAAAGATAATAAGGTGAACTCAAGAATTGCTGCCTTCCTATTTTCATCCCAAGTTCTGCAATAGCCAGTGTTGTTCCCAGAGCATCAGCGTCCTCAGGCCTTGTCACCAAAGCACTCATTTCTCAGAGAATTGGAGTTCAATGACACCATCTTCTAAAGCCCTTTTTACCCCACCCACAAGCTATAACCATGAATATAATGAAAACTGTTAGAAATAGTCATTTTAGACAGTCTCAGTTGGGAGTAAGTGAGAGAGAGGAAGAAGAGCCATGTAAGGAAATTTGAATCTCTGAAGCTGAGAGTGACTTCACAGAACCAGAATTTTGAAGGAAAGCAAAGCTCTCTTGTTGGTTTACACTGTCCAGAGCCATAAATGAATTATAATTGAAAATAATAATAATAATAATAATAATAATTTACAGTTAGAGAGGGCTTTTAATCAAAGAACTTAGAAGTTATTTCATATATTTGCCTTTTTCATATGTCACTACACCTCTCTTTGTAATTACTCCTATAGCTGTTACATGGCATACTGTACAGGAGTCCTGAAGGCCAAAATGCTATGCCCCAGAACACAGTCAGAGCAGCTAATGGGACCACAAAATCCCTCCTCCCAAGCCCCAGGTCTCACCAAAATCCCTGAGACATCTATACAGGCAATGCTGGTAAGTGATATGACTATAATGACTAAAGACAAAAGAAAACATTGAAGAAAAATTAATTACTAAAGAAAGACAGATACTTTCCTTATTAAGTACTCTAATGTTGTATTTCTAAGTCTCTTGTTCATCTCCTAAGTTCTAACACTTGAGCAGTGAGAGAACAAATTATGAAATAATATATCCCGTCTGTGAGGTTGGATTTACTTCCCCAAAACTTTACTGCCCAAGAACCTTCTCACATGAAGTAACTCCACTAAGGGAGAGGAATCTATTTGCGGCATCCATTCTTCACTGTGAATTGCCTAACATGGAGGTTGTTCCCATAAAGTAAGCAGAGTATTCAGCTGTGGAAGCACAACTGAAAGACATCTGTGCAGTTCTTGGAGTTCTCAAAGAGAAGATGTGGCCAGCAAGACCCAGGACAGCCCATTAGCAGCCTGGTTTTCTCATGACACAAACTTTCTTGCATACCCCATGGCAGTTTCCACTAAGAGCAGTATTGCATTTCTTCAAATTTGCATTAAGAACAGAAATACTTTGTTTCTTAGAAGGCAAAAACCTCCCAGCAATTACTTTACTAGATGAGCATCTCTGCTTTCATTTTACAAAATAAAAGGAGCTGTCTCTGGTGTGTGTCAAGAGCTGCAGGGTCTACACGGAGCTTGCGACACTCAATCTACCAAAGAGGCTCAAGGCAGCTCACAGGCCTAGACAATGCCAGCAGGGCACTCTCAGAGAGGTGACAACAGATCAGCCACATGGCCCTGCAATATCTCAGACAGCCCTGCCCTGAGCGGTGGTCTCCAAAGAGTCCGTGGGAAGGAATGCAGTGCCAACAAACATTACTCCTTACTTCTCCCATATTCTACAGCTCCTGTCTGTAGAATACTGACGTTCATCTCTTTGAGCACAATTAAACAGAATAAAATATCAGGTTTAGCATCAATAATGGATAAAACAGTTCACCTCCAAATCTCCCAGCAAGCTGCACACCACTGAACACGATGGCATTCCTCTCTCTCACAGAACAGGCCTTTGCCTTGAGACACTGAGACAAAGCGGAACGGGATGTACCATGTGTTGTTTTAACATATTCAAAGTTTCTTTTGGAAGGTCATCTCCTCTGTTGGCAATTCTGTGCTCAGGAACTGACAGCAACAAAAAAACACACAGCCCAACTGAAGTGATGCTGGATAGGCCCTTGCATTATGAAAATTAAAAACTTGCAGCACGGTGCTGCTTAGGAACTGCATGTACAGACCCCACAGCACTGTGGGCACTCTAATAAATGTGAACTCTATTAACTCTAATAAATGTGAACTCTAATAAATGTGGCAGAACAGATCATTAACTACAAAACCTATGACAAATTATTTCTTGTAGAGGCACCATATACTTGTATCAAAAATGAGTGTGCTGCTTTTGAACAAATCATACGAAGAGAGCAGTGTTTGCTTGCAAAGGCCTCACACACCAAAATGACATTATCTCCACAGAACTACCTTAGCTGACTACACAGCAAGCACCTTTGTTGATGCTGATACAAAGAAAACTACAATAACATAGGGAGAGTTGGGGAATCCCAGATTCTCTTTCCCCAGCTCCCAGTTGCTACCTGATTACTATTTTCATCTCAAAATCACAGAGAAAGAGCTGGGGATTTAAAAACATATTAACAAGATTATAGCAACATTTGTGGAAGTTGGATGTAAGTAGAAAAGCAGTCACAGGGAAGACTTCAGCAGAATTACTTGAAACTTGGTATGTGTGCACTGCTGGAATGCTTAGTGCTTCTCCAGCAAAGTTCCAGTAGTTTTACAAGCATGGCAGCCTTTGCACATTAGCACATGTTATGTGAAACATCACCCCACTTTCCCAAAATAGCAGCTCTAATGAGTTTCATGGTGGCTGTCCCACTGCTCAGCCATGGGTTTATGAGCAATACAAGGAACCAATAGGGTGCCTGTGCCCGTGCATCGGCCCAAGCACAGGCACACTGCAGAACGGCTTCTGCCCACACAGGCACTGTGTGCTGGCTAATGAACAGGGAGACACAAATACAGTCACACCACAGTTCATTAATAAGTTCAGATGAAGTAGTAACAACCTTTTGAAATTGTTATACAAAATCTTTCAAAAATGTAGTAGTCTGGACACACCTTTTCATTGGAAAACAGAAGCTAAAAGTCACTGGTACACAGATGACAAAGGTTAAGCCTCTCTCCTCTAGCAGACATACAAGAGGCAGAAGGAAAGAGAGAAAAAGATAGAATGATTTCCATGCTCTCCTTTCTTCCACTATATGCATACAAGCCCCTCCAGAAGCCAGCAGTAAGCCTAGGCTCCACCTGAGGGCATCATCTTGACACAAGGACACACATTAGGTTTATATGCAGTACTCAACCCCTAAATGGGAATATTAATACTTATCTTCTATTCTTTAAGGCTCCTGTAAAAGGGCACAGGAGCTGGGCAAAGCAATATGGCTCATCAAGAGATATCAATCATTGGTACAACTTCAAGAGCCTAAAGATAAATTTCTCTGGCAAGGTGGATCACATCAATTCTATGGAAGTATGAAAAGCAGTCAACATGCTGTAATTCCAACTCTTAACATATGTTCAGACACATACTATTCTTCTATTCAAAACATCACTATTTTGCCACATGACAAGAAACACACACACAACCAGAGAGAGAAGTGAAATTACACTTCTCAAAGTGGCAAAGGTCACCTTGGTCCATGACCAGGGAGAAGGCACATGGCCATAGCCTGTAACCCAACTAAGAGAGATTCTGATAATTGTAACTACAGCAGAAACATCCCAAGCACACAGCTGTAAATCCAGGAGTCTTTATACCAAAGAGTGCAACATACAGCCATCATAGAAGGCAAGTGTTTTTCACATATGACAATCATACAAGAAGGAGTGCCCCATCAAAATACCCAGGCAGTCTGCAAATCACTCCCTGCCTACAGCTGCAGTGCCGTTGAAGGGGCAGGTTGCTGGCCTTGAGCCAAGTGCATTGATTATACAGCCTAAGCTGGATATGTCTGGCAAGAGTTTAAACTGGGCAAACCTACCACAGTGGGACAAGTTATATATAGCTTTTAATCTCTCCCCACCACCCAAAGAAGCTCAGCAAGGTGAACTGCTGTGTTCCCATCAATTTCCCCCTACAAGATCTATTTCTTAGGAGGCAGGAACTAGGGCTAGTTACTATAATCACGTCCCAGTTCATAAGATCTTGCCCTCCTTTCTGAGAGCACATTTACCCTGGTATGCATTTGCTCAGCCTCTCACTATCACACATACAATTAAGTTCAGCTTCTAAAAGTTCTACCTGTAATTGGAGCCAGCTGCAACCTTTCTGACACATACTAATTGCCAGTAATGATTTAAGTGCAGTCAATTCACATGCTGCAATTGTTTTAAATAAAGGAATCTCTCGTACCTCTTCCCTGAGAAAAATCTGTTAATCTTTGCTGCTGACTTATCAAATCCTCCAGTCACCTGTTTGCCATCATTTTCATGAGCTGATAACGTGTTTATTAGAGCCATAATATGCAGGTGGAAGCATAAAGGTCTCATTTGGTGGAGTATGAATTCTGTCTCATACATCTGTATGGAAAAGCTTGGTTTCACCCTTCAGCTGTGCCTCAGAAAAGAATAAGCTCCAAAATAGTATCTTTTATTCTTTTCAACTGAAATATTAGTTCTTTTAAGCTCAGTACATATCTCAAAATACCATTTAGATGTGCATGACAGGTTGGTTTTTGTTAAGTTCCAGATATCATCACTGCCTATGGTAAATCTATCTAGCCTTAGTTAATTTCCATTTAATTGTATTCTCCTTTTAATTATTTTTCATATATAAAGGCAAGTTCTACAAAATAATAGAATGTCATGTGGATTCTACAAGGTTGGTTTAAGAGTGCTTCCCACAAACTATTTTGGTTTCCTGCAGAAGACCTGACCTGAGATACTGCAGACAACACACTTCTGGCAGAAATAAACCAGTATCTCTTCAGAAGTTTTGCTTTCCTTTCCGCAGTGTTTGGGGGTTATGGTTGGGGTTTGGAGGTTTTTTGGGGTGGGTAGATATTTTAGGGGTAGAAGTGGCTGATTGTTTTTTAAGGCATGCCAGGGAAATTACTACAGTCTGTGCACTGGGTTTATCAGTCTACTTTTTCCACCACTGAGTTACTCAGAGTGGACAGCCAGATAGCAAATGGATGTTCTGCTGCAGCCGAGTTCACTGGATCTTTGTCTGGCTTATGTGTGTGTTGTACTGAACGCACTTAGCTCCTGGGGCAGCATTTTCTAAAACCTAGCTTTTAATGGGGTCTAACCCAACCGTCTGCCATCTCCAGCAAGACATTCATAACCCTCACCCTCACCTCACCTGTGAGATTCTGCAAGAGAAAAAAAAAAAAATGTATGGACCAGAATTGAAGTGAAGATATTCTGCCAAATATTTTTAGCTATCTAAAAAAGAGAAATAAGTCAAAAAAGAAAAGTACTGACCGGCCACTCAGGGAATCAAGGCAGGCTTTTTCATGTGAAAAAATAAGCCTGAATCAAAAGAGAAAATGTATAAGAAAGGAAAAAAAGTTTTAAACAAGAAGGAAAACAAAAACCTAAATTATGTTTGGGACAAACTTTCCAAGCATAAAAGGAATTTAATCTGGGTTAGGATTCTTTGAATTGGCTCTTGAAAATATAAAATAGGGATCTAATTCTAGGACAGTATGTGGTTTACTATAAAACAAATCTAGCATATAATAATTTCCTTCCACAATTCCCATGACTTGTGGCACAGATCCAGACCCTCTTCTATGATTCACATCCAAATCTCCCAGGAGAGATGTGATGGCCAGATTGTTAGTTTTAGTGTATGAGTAGTTTGGGTGAAATGACAAATGCTAGCACTCAGTCATACTGTGGAGAAGCAATGACCACAGCTATGAGCAAAGGGCAGAGCTCCACTGGTGGTTTATTATTAGCATCTTGAATATGCGTAAAAACGTTGTGGTTTTTTTAAGGTAAATAACATTTTCCTACCTAACTGGCCAGTCCTCAGGGACAATTTGTTAGTCATTCCACAGAATGAGCCAATTCCTCTTTTCCAGAGAGGAGAACAGAGTGTCTCAGCAGATCCAGTAGTCTACCGGGCTGATGTTCCGAGGCGCCTTACAACTCCTAAAGTCTGCTTCTATGCCCAGTAATCTCCTGAATCTGCATTTTACACAAACTCTGAGCCAGTGCTGACCATGCCCAGACTAACACCTCCTGGAATAGCCTTCCCTACCACTGAAAACCTTGCCAGAGTAAATAATGTACCAGTTTGCTGATGCAGCCTATTCCAGAACTCCTCCTAGCTTTAACCTTTCCAAATAGTCCCTAAATGTAAAATACAGTTAATCTATGCTTCTGACTCATCAGATTATTCATTCCAAATTTTATGTTTGTTGTTAATTATCCCCTTTTTCTTCTTGTTTGCAGATTAATCACAGATCAATCCATCAAAACATGCAGAGAAACAAGTCCCAGGCTCATGGTCTTTGCTCACAACTCATTGCTACTGATATAAGAGAGATCATTTCTACCACATGTTGTTTCCTCCTTGTCCCTGACTACCTGGTTGAAATTCTTGAACTGAGGAGAATACTGACAAGCATCAAATAATGTATGCACACAGCATTGCAGAAAAATAAAAAAGCATTACTACTAAAATTTGTGAGCATTTCAGATTCACCAGTTTTTCTAAAAATACCTCTTAGACATTCCAGTATTAGCAAATGAAAAAGAACTGGAGAATATAAAGGAAAAAAAAAAAGAAGAAAGAAACAGAAAAAAACTTGCAACCTTTGACTGTAAAAGCTATCATTGGAGAGATCATATTATGCAGTTAGTTCTATATAACCACCTCACCTAAAACTTGTGGCAGTTAGAGATAATTCAACAGAGGAAAGCAGAAAGGCAGAGGTCTCCCTCAAAGGGCCAGCAACATCCTTTTTTTTTTTTCCTCAGAGCAGTTCCTACTTAATGTGTGGTGTTCCACATGGCCATTGGACCACGAGCTCTAAGTAGGAGCACTAAGCCAGTTATTCCTGTTTTTGAAGGGGAAGTGAAGGGAGAGATAGGAGGAGACAAAAGTGGTGGTGACTGCTGGAGAAGCAGAATTTGAAGATTAAGATTTCCCGACTGAGATTAGAAGAAAAGATGACTGAAAAAAGAACTATGACTCCTTGGATATTTTCCAACACTTCCCAAAATGTATCTAAACAGCACCAGTCTTATCAGATAGAGGCACCGAGAGATTGATGTGAGCCAGCTGACAGCCATGTGAGCAAAGGAGGTCAAGGGACTGGCAACATGAAAGCTCAGGCTACTGCAGAGCAGGGGAAAGCATATGCTGCAATTTCCCAGACTGCCCTTAAGCATGGAGAAAGGAGAGGAATACCACAGAAACAAAGCAGGCCATGCCTGAACCCCTGGGTGATAAACATTTAAAGACAGGGTAGAAAAGAATTGCTTAGAGCCATTACAAACCTAGCAGTGCAGAGTTCAGCCTGGGCCAAGGCACTCCAGCCTAGTTTGCCAAACTTGGAAGTGGCTTCATACAAACCTAAGCAGCCTCTTTCCTATCTGATGGGCTCTTAATGCAGTTCCTCCAGCTCCCACGTGTGAACAGTTGTAATGTTATGTTCTTACTTGCTATAGGATACCAGAGTTGTAATAGCAGTGGAAAGGCTGGAGAGAAATCAGGACAAGAACCTAGGATTAAAGAAAAATTTATTAGTTGTCATTAATTAAAAAAACCCTAAACAGAGTTGCAAGTTTCTGTATTTATCATGTGAATTTCCCTTGAAAACAAACAAGCCCTAGTCCCCTGAGGTCTTTTCCAACAGTCACTGAAGATATCTAATGAGGCAATATTTAAGAGACCTAATTATAAGAAAAAATAAACCTTGATAACCATCTTATCCCACGTACAGCTCAAATATGACTCAGAGTTTATTTTAATAATCCTCTCAGGTTAACACAACACAGTCCAAGCTACACTGTAGCAATGCAGCTTCTGAGAGATCATGAAGAGGAGCTAGGAAGTCACCCACAAAAGGATGCCTGACCAAACAGAGGTGAAAGACCAGAGATGTGATATGGAGGGCTGCAAATAGCAACCTTGAGAAAGCAGGGCTTTGCATTGCAAACTCATATCATTATATCAATTTTGGCCACTTTACTCTGATCACCTGTGTCAACAAGGCATTTCCTCTGTTCTGTACCTTGAGCCACATTGCTGCACCTGCCCTTGAGGGAGGAGTTATTGGATTAACCCAGCTTCCTCTTATCTGTGTTTACTCACCAAAATTACTCTGCAGAGAAAACTCCCTGAATCGTCCCGGAGCTGCAGTTTCACTCATATGCAAAAACTCAGATGTGGCATTAAACATGCAGAGCTTAAAAAAAAAAAAAAAGAAAAGAAAAGAAAGAAAAAAATTTTTTAAAAAAAGTTACCTCATTGTGAGTAACCACCACAAGCCAAGCTGGGTGAAGTCACTGGGGATTTTTCTTTCCAGCACGCCCACACCACTGGGACTCTTTCAGAGGGACAGACACCTGCAGTGCTGCTGGGCAAAGGCAAACCTTTTTTCTCCACTTTCCCTGAACCCGAGGAGAAGAAAGTGGGTAACCACCAGAATAGACAAGGAAACAGGTTCAGACATGTTATTTTTGCTGCTTGTGCTGGGCCAACAAAGAAAAAAAAAAAAAAAAAAAAAAAAAAAGAAAAAAAGTGGAGTAATAAGGAATTCTGCTTGCTAACACTAGTGTTGGCTTTGCTCCAAAACCATGACCCTTACAACGTGTCACTATAGGATTGCTGGGCAAGCTGCTAGAGTCACTGAAGCAAGAGAGAGAAATCCCCAGATTTCCTACTGTGTGTAATTCTGCATAGCATGAGCTAACCATAACCCCCCTGAGATACCTCTTGGTTTCAGGCTCAAAAAGGCCCCAAAAATATATACACACAAAAAAAAAAAAAAAAGAACTACACAACATTTATCTTTAAAGCAAGTAAATTCTGATAACCAAAGACAAAAGACTTCAGGAACACTTTGTTACTTAAAGCAGCCTTCTAATCCTGAATTGGGAATAAAATCTCAGAGCTGTGTGTCCAATTGCTGAGATGGAGCGAGATACAGTTCCTAATGAGTCTTCCCATCGAACAATCGGCTTCTTCAAGGTGAGCAGAGATTTCAACTGAAGGATAAACAGGAAACTGTTAATGACAACCTTAAAAGGTTAGATAAGGAAACAGGTTCCAAAGTACCTTATATTTATCTACTTGGCTTTCACCTGCAGATACTTGTCGCCACTTACTGCCTCCTCTGCAGGCCATTAATGACCCACCATATTGCTTACAGAAGACTTCACAGTTAAGTCATTTGTGTGAAAGAACTGTAAACTCATATCTACTTGGGAAAAATTGAAAATATTTTCCTTAAAGGCAAAGGAAACCTGTAAGTGTTAATTTGCCTCTGCTGAGACCATTCTCTAATAGTATAAGCCAGTACTTAGTCAAAACCAGTGACTTGATCTTAAATGCAGGAACTCCAAAGTTACTTCTTCGACACATCTGCTGAACCTTTAACATGCTGTTTTCTAAGGAACTGCATTTTTTCACAGCATCCTGAAGCTCAGGAAGCTCTCATCATGACATCAGGGCCAATTTAAAATTCAATGAAGATAAAACATACTGATGTAACTGATGCAAGTTAAAGTTGGATCTTGCAGCTTTCTGAGCCCTTGTGCCACTTCTGCAGACAGACAAGCAAATCCTGGTCAAAACCAGCCTATACCCACAACTATGCCAAACTGCAGTTTCGAAGAAATATGCCACCATTTTTGCAAAAGTGAGAAGGAGAGTAGGGTATCGGCATACTGAAATATTTTCTTAGCCTATCTTTTTAAGTACTTATAGCAGTGCTTGTGAAGTCCCCTTCTTCTGTCAAGTGGAAAATTTCTGAGATTCCAGAGGCCCACATGTGACTTGGCTAGAAAATGCAAAGCCCAACCTTTTAGCACACAGGCCACCCACATGAACAGATCACTCATAGGACCTGGGATAAGAAGTCTGAACTCTCAAATAAATCAGGAGTTTGACCTTGGGTGGGTTTAGCAGAGCTTAGAATCAAATCTAGCGAGTCAAACACACATGAATACTGTGGCCCTTTGCTGCTCCAACTTTCTGATAGGAGAAGACAATGATCAATGTTGAAGAATAACTCAGTTAACAGGAATGTAGAGTGTTGACAGAGGTATATCAGAATACTAGACATTTTAAGTTGTTGGGAAGAAGAGATGGGAAAACACAATTTCTCACTAGAGGAAGGCAAACTAGGACAGAAATCAAAAAGAATAATTGACAAATAGTACTCTCAAATACAACCTGCTAAGCTGAGACCTCCATACCTACAACACAGAATGCATCTAAGGTGTTGTGAAAACTTGGTCCCACATAATTTTCTGGTTGTTTCTGAGTTTACATAGCTGCAAAACAATCATTTTCCCCAGTAAAATCATTCAGCAAGGAGGTTTCTAGTGATTCACTTGACTTCTAAAATAAACACTATCACAGCTGATTATAAGCACTTACCCATGCTGTAACTGCTGTCATGTTCAGATACACAGGAGTACAACACTACCTTCAATAACAATACCAGAAAAATGACATTCATTTTCTAAGTCAAGCAAGGTCTTACTTTCAGCTTGAGGGCATTCAGCTGTCTGCCTGTAATAAGGGAACTTTTCAATGTCATCTCCAGGCAAGCCCAATGTTCAGGAAAAGTTCTACAAATCAAAGCACAGACCATATGATTTTGATGACAACCCGCTCACCCAAAGAGAAAAGTGCAGGATGCATGCAATCCCTTGCCTCTCCCCAGTCAAACCAATACCTTTATTTCCCCCTGCAATGGTTTATATACTGAAAAGAAAAATAACAATGGCTATTAACCATCTGCTTCTCACCCCATTACAGCTAAAATGTGGTCAACTGAATAATTTACTTCGTTTTGCTCTGCCTGGGAGTTAAGACTGGTGGGAAGGAAAATTATATTCCCAGCTCCTAGCACAGGAACAAATAAGGGACCTCCAGCAAATGAGAGAGAGATGAGAGAGAGAGATAAGGAGGCCCCTATTTTCTGGTAGAGATGGAAGAGGGGATACGCTGAGCACAAGAAGGCAAACCTGCAACCAGCAGGAATGTTTGAAGAAACAGTAGATGGGAGAGGAGCCTGGAGAGACCCCCCCAGGGGAAAAACATGGTGCAGGGAGGTCTCAGTGCCATATTCAGGGCTGCAGAATACACACTACATGATGATTTTCAATATTATTACAATTTTCTAGAACTAGTTAACAGGGTCCCCCTGCCAGTCTGAGAAGTTTTTATGAAACAAATTTAGTGAAGTGGGTTGAAGTAAATTCATGAGAGACACTGAACTTCCTCTGAGTCATGAAGAGTGCTGGAGATGCAAAAAGAGATGGGGTAGGCAAAGGCACAAGCTGACTGTCACACCTGGGGACAGCCAAGGAGCATGGTGTTGGCCTGCACGTACAGTGAGGGCTGGTGCCTGCTGATAAAGAGGCAGCATTTTTACCTCAGGGTAGCCAACATGCATGTCGAGGTAAAATAACAGTGACAATGAGGCACTACAAGTTTTACCATGAGGTGACTTGCCAAGATGAGTATTGTACCCTGCCTTGGGTTGACCTGAGGGAGTTTACCTCATGGTAAAACTAACGTGTGTTGCCTTCACTGAGATTTCTTATTCAGACAGTTGACATGTACCTTTGTTACCCTGAGGAAAAACCACTCAGGTTTTTCTGACAGTGAAAATATGATGATTCACATCTTGGTGCCCTGTCCAAGAAACTGAAACCATTTTGCATTTGCTCTGGGTGTCATTAGTAATTTTTCTTCACTTACTTTCACTTAAAAGCATATAATTTGACCAACGCACAGATGCATATGCTCACCAGACAGGTATCTGAAACTTTGCAAAGAATTTTTTCATATACTGCAGACATAATTTGCTTTTCATTTCTGCACAGGGCCATGTTTCACCATGTCCTTTTCTTGCAAACAGTTAAGAGGAAATTAACATAACACAAATTAAATTTTTAACCCAAATCACTCTGGAGGAATAACCCATCTTCTTCTTCTAATTAAAATAAGCCTTATTGTTCAGCATTTATAAAAAGAATTAAAAGTCAACACGCAGGTGAAAACCCTTTCATGCATATATAACTCATTATTCTGCTCATGTGCCAGTATCACAACATACCAAATCAATACATATTAAACTTTTCACAAACATTAATTATTGAGAAGAAAGCTAAATTCTTGCATGAGTATTATTAAAATGTTATCAGAAACTTCCACACTAAACTCACTGGGGATCAGTTTCATACTCCTTGCATCCCTCAATACATATTCTGGGCAATAACTGTAAGCAATTTAGGGTAGGGATGGCCCTTCCTTGTTTAAGAAATGGTCAGTACCATATATAATTTCACTCCTACTTCATTGTAAACAATGATCAGTGACAATTAATAACAGTCTTAATGGTTTATAAATCTTTTATAAAGTATTTTAGAGAGAGGTCTTTTAATTAAAGTAATCTTGGCCTCTCTATAGAAATATAGCATAGGATTTGGGTTGTTTTTAATGTGCTTTCTTCAATCAGGCAAGATAGAACAGGCTGGTCAAGTTTTCTCTGACCCTCTTCCACACTCTCCAGCCCCAGTATAATGACCTTTCCCACTGAGAAAGGTCAGCAAATGGATACAACTGGTGGATGCTCTTCCACTGCAGAACTCTACAAGGTTGCTCATCTACACACAGCAGTCAGAAACACGTGGTGTGCCTGTGTTAAGCATTTTGCACTCAGTGGTACAAAGCTCTGAGATGCAACCCCTGGCATTTCCTACCAGGATAACAGAACACATCTGCAGGCACATCCTGGCCAAGAGCCACAAGACATCTCACATCTGCCCTGCACCACCATTTCGAGTGCCTCTGCCCTTTGCATATCACATTAGGACTTCAAGAATGCAGGAGACCTATGCAGCTACATCAGTCTCCAGGAAGCTGGGTCACATATCAGGCAGGAGTTAAGCAGGCACACGTGAATATCTAGCTTTGGCTTACATACTCCTCTCAACCCTCTCAGAAGACTAAAGCTTTCCAGGCTCCCAGCTACAGGCACACTGGATGTCTGTGTAGAAATAGTTTTGCAGTCGCAACTACTGTAGTGATGACAAACACACAAGCAGAAAAAACACCTTCTTATCCATCTCCCAGAGCACTTCAAAGGTCAGAAGTGTTTTTCCACCTGATTAATTTGTTTTCTCTATAGGAAAAATCTATGGATTACATAGTTGCTCTGAGTTGGAATATGCAAAGACAGTATTAGCAACCAAGGGATTATACAACACAGTAAAAGATGGCCTGAGGTTTCTTCTATTTCAGAGGTTTGGGTCATGCTTCCAACCTTTATTGTACTGATAGGTTAAAAAATTAGTGTCCTAGTGGAAGCCAAGATCCTCATTGCCGTTACCTTCATTTTGGGAGCTAGAAAAATGTCAAATATTACAAGAATCAAAAGGCAAATCACAAGGGAAAACAACCAACAATCCAAAGGAAGACCAAATCTGCAATGCCACACCAGGCCAACCGTTCATGTCCAGCATCCCACTCCAAGCAGAAGCATTTAATCACTGCCTCGGATTTCAAGAAATACAATAACCCCATAATGCACCTTACCAATTAAAAATGCTGTATATGGATAAGGGAAAATCCTTCCTGATCCCTACAGAGACTAGCCAATGTGCTCAAATATGAGATTTAATTAAGCCTGTATTATTACTTCAAATGTTACAACTGTTCATAACGTTTTCTAGGCCCTTTTCAATCCAGCATGGCATTCACATTTACAGCCTCCTGTGGCTCAGTAGTCCACCAGCTCAGCTTCACACTGTGAGGCACCTTCAGTGGATGAATAAAATTTACCAGCCCTTTTGCCTCACTTTCTTAATACAACACCGTGCCAGACAGAAATCGATAGCTTTTTTGATGATGTCGCCCACTTCAGGCAGTCACCTCCAAGTCCACATGGATGTTGGCTGGGTGATAGTGAAGGGAGATTGAGAGGAGAAAAGGAAATCATTGAAAAGGTGCATCAGGACTAGCAGCACAATGTCTTCTCAAGTTTGCCTAGACGCCCTGAGTTTGCCTAATGTGCAAAATTAAGATTATATCTATAATGGTACAATTACTAATAAAAAAGAAATTACTTATATTATCATTTCTTCAGCCTCCCTTCTAGAACATCCTTTGCTTTCTGCCTCTGCAATCCCACAAAAATTTACTTTTAACATGTTGAAAGCAGCAGATAAGAGAGAAACAAAACCTCAGGTCTAACTATAAAGAGAAAAGGAAGGAAGGAAGAGGGAAGGCAACAAGTTAATAATTGTTCAGAATCTGAAGTCTACAGTAAAGAGGGAAATAGTTTTGTTCTGTTAAACAAACACCTTACTAATGACAGGGTCTCCTGCCCATTTCCCACAATCCTCTGGATAATTAAAAAAAAAAAAAAAGGCTCTGTTGGTTCAGCCTGTGTATTACATAAAGTCAATTCTGAAGAAAATTGTTTGGAGGGGGAAGGAAAAAGGGGAACTAACAGGGAAGTCAATTCAGAGAAGAAAATGTTGTGTTTTTGGAAATTCTCCTCCCTAAAAGTACACAGTAGCTCATTTTGGAAACTCCAGGGTAATACTTCAGCAGTGCTGGAACAGAGTGAGACCCGTGGCAATGCCAGCTGACAATCTGCCCCAGCTGCGGCTACAGCGCTGCAGAGCCGGCAAGGCCAGGAGCCCCACAGCCCATCAGCTGGCTGCTGGGGCCACATCTGAACTGGAAACAGTTTTCTACAAGGGAAACACACATTTCCAATGGAAGTTTTTGCTTTTGAAGGAATTAGGTGACTTCCTGTAAATCTGTATGACTGCAAAGCAACTTATCAATAAACCACAGTGATTATTCAGCAGAAGTCCACCAGCACTGGAGCACTTGCCCAATGTGCAGGGACTGAGGGAGGTGGCCTTGTCCAGCTTGAAGAGATGGCTTTAGAAAAACAGCAGCCCCCCTGGGCTTATGAGGATAACCGGCAAAGAGATGGAGGCATGTTCTTCGCAGTGGTACATACATAGTGGGAGGGCAGAGAGCATAAGTTGCAAGCAGGGTTCAGACTGGATTTGAGGAAAATATTTTTTTCACAAAAAAAAAGTCTTTGAAATCAAGCAGGGGAACAGGATGTCCAAAGAGGTTATGCAATCTTCATTCCTGGGGGCTTTCAATACCTGACTGGACAAAGTCCAGAGCAATCTGGTCTGATCTTTTAGTTGACCCCATTTTGAGTAAAAGGTTTCACATCAGACTTTCTAAAGTCCCTTCTAACTTGAATGATCTTATGATCTTAAAACTCATTCAGATTCAAACCACACCATCCCCTTGCAGCTCCTTTAAATTGTGTTAGAAATCATTCAGCTTATCATCATCATCAGTGCCCATTTATTTGCAGTTTGCATGACCAGAGATCTCATCAAGTAATTCTGTTATCTGACACTTGTTTATAAACCTTTCTACAACATTTACAAATGCTGTGCAAACAGTGCACTAATGATAATGAATCAAGGCTCCTGGAACATCCAGACCACATCCTGCAGCCACCCATTCCCTGTAAGACTTGGAGAGGCTCTATCCCATCCCCTTAGCTGTTTTAGTTCTGTGTCTTTATGAATTGCCTGTGATATTGTGGGGCCTGTTTGCCCTCTAGTACAGCATCATTTGGCTTTATTATCATTACCTGCCTAAAAGTATTGAGGAGCAAGCAGAGCAAATGCAGCAACCTCTTCTAGGTACTAATGCTTTTATTCCTGTTAATGTCACACTTGTGAAATCTGGCAATATCAAACAAGCATATAGTATCTAATGAAAGACGTTGGCAAGCTCTCATCAGTCTTGAGATCAGCCTCTGAAATGTGAGGATGTTCAGCACACAACAATATATGCACTGGTCCATATGGGTCCTGAGGTCATTAAAGTCCAACACAAAGTACATGAAGTCACTGCAAAGATTCTAATAAAACTTTACAGGCTTTGGAACAAGCAAACAGAGCAGGAACAGCAGATTGCTATGATTTTGGAGAGCTTTGTGATTTTCCCGTTTGGCAAAGCAAAATGTTAAGAATAGGAATCCAGGGAACACAAAAGTATAGGCTTCAAACTTTTCACTGTTCTATAACACAGTAACATCACACTCTTCAAAAGTACTCATCTCTGCAACACCTCTGCAAGGGCAAATACAGCACCCCTGTTTTACAGATTCAGAAGTGAGGCACTGAAAAAGTAAGTGGTATGTTGAAAACCATTCAATGAACAGAGAACTGAATCGAGGTCTCCTAAATCCCAGGCCATTATCTAGACTTGGTAGACATGGTTAACATATATTTTCTTACAAAAATGAAAGTGTTTTCATCCTCAGAACAGGTCTGCAAAGATTTTCTAAAACACTTTCTCTTCTCTCAATTTACCAAGATTTCAATTTTTCAAAACTTAGACATTTTACTGAAATTAACACAATAACTGTTCAAACTAGATCACTTTTGAACACTGTGAAGTGGGATTAGCTTGGAAATTTTAAATTTCATGTCCTTTTTATTTCTATTTTCGTACAAGAATAAACCATTGCTGGTTGAAAAGGTGCAAGGACTGGGGTCATGGTGTCTAGAAACTACAAGATTAGACAAGTAAAATCTACCACAACACCTGCTGCTCTTTTAGATGCCCCACACACAGCACTTTTAGCAAGAATTACTGAGTCAAGAGATACCTAATTAGCACTTAGTCTGCATCTGACCTTCTGCATCTGACCCAGGTGCAGAAATGAATATGATAGCTGAAGTTTCAGTTTTCTAGCTTTCTGGTTTTAGTGAAAAAACTGCTCTTCTGTCAAGCAAGAGTTTAATAGAAGGTTTTTGTTTGTTTGTTTGTTTTTGTTTTTGTTTTTTTTTTTTTTTTGTTGTTGTTGTTTTTTTTGTTTTTTGTTTTGGGGTTTTTTTTTTTTGAGCAGTCCCATTGCCAAATACTTTCAAGGCCCATTAATTCACCCAGTAAGGGCATTTAGTGTCTCTAAGTGCTCAATACTTTTGTACTTGACCCTCTGGGATCAACATAACATGATACTCAGAGGCAGAAAAGTAGTTCCAAGTAGCACAAAACCTAAAAGTGTTGGTGCACACTCACTAGCAGATTTAATGGAGATGGATGAAGCAGTCACCATTGCCAGCTGTGATCTCCATCCCTCGTTTGGAAGCCACCATCCCAGAGAGGCTTTAGCAGAACAAGTATCCATCCCCTTTTGAGTCAGCAGGGTTTACAGCCTGAAGTCAGCAGAAGCCCAAAGGAGGACAGCAGGCTTTCAGCTCCCTGGCCAGGGTGCAGGCACACATCACATCCCACCAGCCCATGGCAAGGCACAGGGTGGGGAAGGAGGGGAGGTGGGAGCCGTTTCTACTTCAGCTGCCTCTGACTGAACTCTCACCAAGCATGAGTCAACACCCAAAGCCAGTTAGAAAGCTGCCAGCATACAGCTCTGCTGGTTTATAAAAAGGAATGACCCTATAAAAATAGTTAGGGCTCAAACCTTTAGCATGCACATCTGCTCTTTGAGACACCCTCTAAGGTCACTTTGAATCACGAAGTGAAATACATGGCTAGTGAAATCCAAGAAAAATGACTGCCTTTCCCCTTGAGTCTGAACTTTTATCTGCTCATCTGAACATTTTGCAAAAAACAACAGAAAACCTATTACAAAGATTGCTGGTGCATGAAATGATTGAGAAATATTTGCAGTTTGAAAGCAGTTTCACTTCCTGCCTGATACCACAATGAAGCTTTTTAATAAAGTTAACATCACTGTTATTTGTTTTACACCTATGTCCTTATTTTGTCTGCTTTATATTTCTTGAATACTTCTGTTAAAGAAAAAAACCACATCTCCTAAAGCCAGAAGTTCCTGAGTTTTCATGGTAAGTCACACTGCTGATAATGTAATAATGTTTCTAATAATAATACTTTATGCTTACACTGTAGAGCAGCTTTCATCCAAATACTTCAATGCATCCTACCAATTTTAGCTAGGCTACCTAAATATAAGCATACCATTTAACAGCTGGGCAGCTTTAAAGATTTTGTGACCCTCTTTCCACAAGCATAGAGGCTGAAGAAGTATGTTATGGAGTCCTGAGTTAAAATACTCCAGGAACCATTAAACTATACTGCCTGTGCAACACCTATTCACAGCAGTTAAGCTCCAGAGCTGATAGAATACTAATTAAATTAATTTTGCAAATGCTTGTGTGCTGATATTTGTATGGTTGTGTTCCAATATACAGACAAGCTGTTAGATAGTCATAAAATGTATTTGTGAGTCGTGAAAGTAATGAATTTCAGCATGAATAACTATCTAAAGACAGTCCTACGGAATAGAAAACATAACAAAAAGCTATCATATGTCCCCTACTATTATTTTTGGTTACTTAAAACATTTCAGCTGCCCACTCAAAAAGCCACGTGAGTGCTATCGTAATCTTGCAGGCTCTGTCTCTTTCTAGAAACTGCTTGCACAGTGTCCAGAATAAAAAAGCTAGATTTGTTCATTACATTTTTAACCAATACAGTTAAATACGAACCCAAATACCATCCTGACCCACAAAGGAATTGCTACAGGGATGGCTGGCCAGTCGTTCTTGCTTTTAGTTCCAAAGGACACTGGTTTCTTTAACAGCCTCTTCCAGGTCGTGTAATTGGCAGTGGTAGCATGGCCATTACCCATTAAAATCACACAGCCAAACTTTGGCAACAAAGTGATAACCCAGCCCATGCTCTGCACTGCCTCAAAGGTCATGCTTCTTGCATCTTTTTCTGAAGCCATCTGGGGGCACCTGTTGGACTAATAATGTGACATATATGCTAAAAGTCTTTTTTTAACCATTTTCTTCCTATATGGAGAGTTAGACAAGCATATTTAAACATGCATAGGGCTAAATGAATTGCAAGACCCACACCAAAATATGATTATGGTTAGTGACAAATGTGGGAAATACACAGTAAGATAGGGTGTGAAGGGCAGGAAGCAAAGATGGTATCTGGGTGATTCATGTGTGCCTCTGTCTTCCAATCAAAAAATTTATTGCCCAGGGACAATCCCAAAGTGAGCTGGTGTGAAACCAACATAATATGTATATTCCTTCTGCCTAGGTAGACTTGTGTATGTTAGATCTTTCCAGTGCATCATACTGGAAGGTTCATGCACCAGGACCTGAAACAACTGGAAATAGCAGAAATCCTAGAGAAAAGTTTTTTCTGATGTGAAGAGTTTTCCTTCCTCTTCAAGGAATCCTGACAGCAGTGTGAGGCTTCCATTGTTTTCTGTCTCATCTCACACATTGTCCCCTGCCCACCATGACACAGGGAAGGGCTGAATGGCCAGCAGACACACAGGATTTGCAGCACATGTATTCCAGGTGGGCAGTGTCACCATGGGACCTGCAGAATCTCCAGTGCTTTGAAATTCTGCTTTTATCCTTCCTTCTTTCTTTAAGCATACTATTTCTTTTTTGTTTCCTGATCTTGACTATGCACTCAAACACACAGAGATCATCAGGGCACCAGGGCAGGGCTGGGCTGGCAGTGTCCCTCTGTGCGTGCAGAGTTGTGCATGCACACACCTGGCCAGATGACCAGGTTTCAATCAAGACACCAACAGTGGACAACAACTGAAGTGCAATATATGAAAGGAAACGTGGAAATTGGAGGACAACTTTTCCCTGTTTCAGCAGGAAGAACAGGGTCAATTCATAACAAGGAACAAGGTTTTATAATGATGGAAATATCACTGTATACTTTTTTTTTTCTGGTAATTCCCAGAATTTCCACTGTCTGTGAGAGGATATCTTCTATACCCATATTCCACATCCTTGCATTGCAACCTATTAACCTTACTCTTTCCCAGTACTTTCATATCCACCACTCCAGCTTCTTATGGCTATAAAAACTCCATATAGACCTACATTCCTGGAACATATAGAACATACATATCTATATTCATTTTTGGACATATAAAAATATTTATGCAACAATCCAATTCCCTGAACCTCCTGTGTTCTTCAAATCCTCTTCTCTGCATTGCCCAAGACTTAGGACAAAACCTGGTATCTCCTTTTAAAAACAGATGAAGGCACAAACTGCAATGTTAAGAGTGCTGGAATTTAATCTCTTCATACCTGAGCACTTGTCAGTCAGAGTACTAGCTTGGTCAGGCTGTATTTGTTCATCCTGCTTGGCTAACATATAAAATATATATGCATCTATCATATGAATAATAGATGTTACTATATTGATGGACACTGTAATATATTACAGGTTACACAATAAAACAAAACAATGATCCATGTCACAGGAATAACAATTGGTAAACATGTTGTCTCCCTTTTATGGAGCATTTCAGATTTTGTCTGGCTTTTACTGCACCGCAAGCAACATTTGCTTTGTGTTAGGTTACTCTTGTCTTTTATTCTCCTTTAAAATCAATGGAGATTTGTTCTACAGCTACCAAATTTTTTTTTCTTGTCTTACATACCACTCCACTATCCACACAAATGCAGCAAGATCAACCAGCCAAATGCCACTTAAGCAGTCTTGGAAGTAACAGGAATAAAGTGATGTATTCCCCAACCCTTCCTTCAGTACACAAACAGAAACTTGCTAAACAGTACAAGCCAGCCAACATGAAAATCTCCAGCATTGTTCTCTTCTTGATCCTGATTTAAAAAGCAAAAAACTGGAAAATACGGGAGAGAAAAAAAAAGGCATAGACAAGTACAGTTATAAGGGCAAAAATAAATTTTCATGTAGGCCATTGTATCAAATTTCCAAAGTTTTTTCTGGTATATACCAAATACCTTCTCATTGATTCAACTAACAAAGGATATAGGCGTCTATTGATCCAGTTAGCATAACTGTAAGTTGTATGTGAGTACACAGACACATATTAAACACATTTTGGAAACAAAAAGTAGTTTTTAGTACATCACTCCTCTCAACATGGCTGTAGCAATGCTGCCAATTGTGCTTCAGTTTAATATAGATTTCCTATGGAAATTAATTCCACATGCTGAAGGTTTACTGGTAAATGCCAATGAGTCACTCATTTATCTGTTTTGCATTTATTGACTATCAATGTCATAGAATAACCCCCACCTTCTCTTGTTATGAGACAGTGAATAGTAGCTCCTCATGTTTCCTCTGTTCAGTAGTTTCCAACAATTGCCTTATGCTTCTCAAGGAAATTTTACAGTGAAATTTTACTATATGTATTTTCATGCAGACCTCCTAACTAGGATCTTTACACTCTTACTTGGTCTATTTTGTTTCATACAAAGTTTGTGAGGCAATCAAATATTTATAGCATAATTAGTAAGCTCCTAAATTGTGGAGTATGTTGTTAATATTTTCCTCATCAATCTGTTTCTTTGCAGCTAAAAAGCAGTTGTTAGGTGAAGACATGTAAATACCATTGCTAAAATGAGAGTGGACTCTGTATTTGCTTTCTCCATGTGATCTCATGTAATTCCGTAGGGTTGACTGAGCGTGTTAAGGTTATAGTTCGGTTTGAGATGGAGTTTTGCAAGGAAAGCAATGTTAACCAAAGCTGGATCCTCTTACTCTGGTTTTTATTCTACTTTATTCTACTTCAGCAAGATTTCACCTGGGAGATTTGCAGCTCAGAAACTGCCTGAAGTCATTGTCTCACATTAAGGAAGCATATCTAGGGAGACCAATTTCCCTTCTGTATTATCAGTGCTCTTCATGTAAGTGATAATTATAGGTCAGGGCCTGATTCTCAGCTTATCACAACAATCATGAAACTATTAATGTCCACTGAGTTTTCTCCCAAAACAATAGAGATTTCCAAACCCTGCAATCAGTTAAGATAAATATTACAATTTTGTAAATGACCTTCTGAGGATCCTGGTGACCATATGTTTGAATCCTAACATGCATACTGGACATAAACAGCACATTATTTCCAAACAAATTATGAAATTGGTTTTGTTAAAAGCAACATTTGGTATAAAGTCCTTTAGTGAATGAATTCGTGCACTTAACAGAAAGCAAGAAAACAATTGTTTCCTGCAATTGGACAGTTTGATTAGAGGCAGGTGGTGCAGAGCTGAGAAAACTGGAACCATGAAGCCAATTTTAACATCAAGTACGCTTCCTTTTCTTTAGGATCCAGAAGCATAACATGCAAATTGCTTCTCAAAAAAAAAAAAAAATCAGTTTCTATTTATTATCCCTTCTGGTACTCTATCCATAGTAGAAGTTTGCAGCTTGGAAAGACTTGCACACTTGATGCTCATCATACACAATGATACAGGTATAAAAAGAACAGAGACTTAAGAGAAAAAAAAAAAGAAAAAAGTAAAAAGAAAAAGTGTTCAAGATTTCCTTGAAAGGGTAGGAAAGACGTGGTGTTGTGGCAAGGACCTTTTACTTGTAAACCCTAATTCAACAACACACCCTGACTAATTATCAACTGTACCTTTATTATTTTTATTACCAGTACTCTGAGGAGTCCCAGTGATGAACCACTATTCTGGTCAGCATATAAAGAAGCACCTTGGACTTCAGTAGAATTAAATTTAATTTGGGTCTTGCTGAAATTTCAGTGTGTATCAGTCTCATTTACCACACAAGTAAATTCAAGTCTACTCACCCAGCCTCAGCCCACATTAAGCCAGACACCATATTCACTCAAGAAGAAACTGCAGTCCTGCCATGGGATGGGAAAGAGGTTGACCATTTTATACACAGCTGATTTAAAGTACACAGAATACTGAGCACTGAACTGAGATAGAATGTTTTTTTCTTCATAGCCCACTTCACACTGATCATTAACAAGAGTATGGCTTAAACAACTGAAGGATAAAAGCCCCAGGGACAAATTTGCTGCTGGTGTAGACCAACATATAACTTTGATCAGTATTTGGTGTTAGAAATAAGTCCAAACAAAGCAAAGTTTCTCCTCGGAGGATGACAGCACATCAGGAACTGCCAGTGCTACCAACCTCTCTGGAAGCTGACTCCTCATGTGCTGAGGTGGGAGATGCTCATCACTCCCATTCTAACATGGTGCAGAGGACGTGACCTCATCCCACCCACTCCGACCGAGAGCCCGCTGCACATCTTGTCAGCAGGCGAGAACAGGAAGGCAGCCCTGCGCTGGGCCCGGTGCGTGGGAGGAGGAAGCCGCCTTGGTTAGCTGTCACCCAGCGCGACTGCGAGCGCTGCACACTCCCACTCCAACCACCTGCATCCTACCAGCGAGCTACACCTCTGATCTGGACTGAGACGCTGTGTGAGCACAAATTTACCACCCCGGTGCTGCCAGGAAGGGGGAGGCCTGTGCAAATGGTGGCACTAAACCACTAAGCGTGGTGAGCAATGTGGTGGCAGGAAGGAGCTTCTCAAGTGCAAGGCAAAACTTGCAAGGGCCACTCCCAGGCTTGTGAGCCTTCCCTGTCACCCTGCTCACAGCTGGGCCCAATTCCCCCACTTAGCCATGAGTGTGGGAGTGCCTTTGGGCAAAGCTTCCTCCAGAAGCACTGGCTAGTGAGGTACATTAGCGAAATGCACGCAGATCAGGGCAGAAGCATCAGCAGTGTGAGCACAGCGAGGGCTGACACCTGTGCAGAATACAGGTGGATGACTTAAAACATGTGGCAGGGTAGAACAAACCAGCCCAGCTAGTGCTGGAATGAGAGACAAGTAACACACATGGATATGTTGGTACTATTACAACAGCAATATTTTCACAAGGAAGATAAGTACTGAACAATATCTTTACTGTACCAGGCACACACTTTGCTTCAGTCAGCATCAGCCATGCATGACCTCTTCTCCATCTATTCTTTCCCTCAACAAGGTATTTATTGCAGTCAACAGCAGGCATACTTGCAGGGCAAGTGACTTTCTGCATCAGTACTTGCACCTTTTAAATGAGGCTAACATGCTGTATATTATATCCCAAATATTTACAAGTTAGACTTAGTAACAATGTAAGAGTAAGGGACAGCAGAAATTCCAAGTGGTTGCTCAATGCCAGAAAAAAAAAATGCTCTTTGTTAAAGAAAATCGCTAATTATGAGAAACAGAAGTGAAGCTATATGAAATCTAGGAATATTTTCATGTCTCTAACACACTTCACTGGTCAGTGCTAGTAATTTGTTAGTTCCAGTTCAAAATATCATGTCTTTTTCTTAGTTGTTCCAAAATTGTCCTTACTTTGCCATTAACTCTTCCAGGGCAGTGCAACCAGGATCCAGAAAGATGATTGTCAAGCCCAGCATTGATTCAGTACTGAGAAGACAAAAGGATTTGATATAATAGGTAGAGTCATTACCCACAAGATGGGAAATTAAGCACTTTCTGAGCAGCTCCTAGAGCTCAAGCCCTCCTTGGCAAGTCTCTAAGATACCTACTAAGATGAGAAGAAAAGGAATTGTTCTGAACATAACACTCTGGATGCTGGTCTAGAAGAGGCTTCCTAAAACTAGAAACATGCTCCTCAGCACTGAATAAGCTTGATCATCCTCTGTTACATTTATAATAGCTACTTACTCCAGAAGATTTGTAAATTTAATTTTAAGCCCAATATCAAGACACCAAAAGTCTTTCCATTTCCTCAGAGAAGTCAAAACAAAACAAATTCTTTTTGGTAGAGACAGTATTTCTCAGGCAATCATGCTGACTTTGGATAATCAAATCACACTATTTAAGCTCTCTCACTGTACTCCTCTTCAAGTTTTCCAGCCTCCTCCATGTGAATATTTCCTCTTTTTTTTTATTTTTCCTCTACAGTATTTACATAAATGATGCAAAAGCACAGGGATACTGGACAAAAATGGAATAAAGTCAACACAGATTTTAAAGATGTTTGGGCATTTAGCTCCCCTGGCATTAGAAATAGGACATCTCACAAAATCTGGTTGTTAGAGTGGGACTGGAAAACTGTCCCACTGTCCCCAAAAAAACCTGGAAAACTCTCTCCAAAACTGCAGTGGTCTGTGCAGCTAGAGTCGGATGGTCATGTTTGAAAACGGTCTTTTATCACCAAAGCAGAGAGAAAGCAGGCACAAATCAGCTAGACATAACAACAACAGCTAGGCAAGGGAGGAGGAATTCCTGTCCTTATTTTCTTAAATCACCAGCAATTCCAGCCTAACTAGGCCTAGTCCAGGAGCAGCTGCTACTGAGAAATGCAGCCTCCTCCGTAACCTACTATTTTCCACTTCAGGCACAAGACACCTCTCTCAGTTCATCCTGTTGTAACAAGTATTCTACAATACGCACACTAATAACAACACAAAGATTCTACTAAAACAAGCCCTCCAAGAAACACTGGCTCTCCTGGGAGGAGAAGCTGAGAGCAAAGACTCCAGCAATGAGTGTGATGCTGAAACAGAAATTAAATTGAAACCACCCAGCTGACAAGACTCTGATAAACTTGGATTCTCTCTAGGTCATCACTGACATTGCACACTCTTGCTAGTCCTTCAGCAACTCCCAGTTTTCTCATGTTTTCCCAATTGCCTCAGAATTCAGAGAAACTGGTTATCTAGGCATGGGTTATATTGACCTTGAGAAATTGAGTTTCCAGGCATTCCGATTTCATGATCACCTGTGCAGGTCTGATCCTGATCTTCTCTAGTAATTCTCTTTTCTCCCTTGGGAAATTTCTGCCATCTGTTCCCTTACTCTTTCCTGAAAATGGAGGCAAAAATATAGCTTTTAGCAACACCCTCAGTAAATGCATTCACTTTTTCTCATAGGCCATACCGTCCCTTTCAGTAGCCTGTTATTCCAAATGCACTGCAAGCAAATACATTTAATTGTATTTTAAAGTGAGCAAAGGTTTCAGTTACCAGTTTCATTCTTGCCCAGTGCATATATTTATTTCAAACACTTATGCATGTTTCCTTTCATTCACCATCTGTCTTATTTTATTTCCATTCATTCTTTCTGCTATGCATTGTCATCTAATGTAGAGCATTATAATGGAACTCAGGTCTTCTAATTCAACCATGTATCCCTCAAACTCATGGTGTGACCCTGTGTGTGTCATTAAGCCTCAATAAGCCTCATTTCCTACCTTTAAAAAGGATATTGCCTGTTTGAACCATTACATTAAGATTTTTCATTTAATCAGAGTAGCATCACGTTATAAATGTTAGGTACTATTTCCATTTCATGCCAATCATGCCACCCACATTAATAAACTCCTTTGTGTTTACTTCTGGGCTCACACCCAGAAGTTAGACATATCTAACACCAGATATGTTAGAATCTACTCTCAGGCTCTGGGTCCACAATGAACAGGTAAATTTCACTTTGCAGAGATCTGTTTTTCTCCTGATCAATTTTCCCTTCTCAGTAACTTTCCTCCAAAAATCGTCCTTCATGAAAACATGTGGAGAAAACCTGTTAAAAAGAAACTGATTTTTTGAGCTGAACAACTGATAATGTAAATAATTTGGTCACCTATTCTGATTGCTCTCTTTTTTTAGTAAAAGTATCTGAATGTACACATCCACCCAAAGCATTTTGAATACAATACAATTAACACCAAAATGAGGAATGAGACCCTAGGAAAGATAATTTAGGGATGGACCCCATCTATTTATTTGTGGCTCAGAGAGGTGCAGAAAGCCTGTAACACTCAAATAATGGTAATGAATTGAAAATTGACACAATGTGTTTTACTTTGGTTTGTTTGGGGTTGTGTTCGTTTGTTTTTTTAACTTCAGTATCATATAACTCACAAGAGTTGGCAGAGATAGGTTACTGTTTTTTTAGTTTTGAAGTGTCTCATTAATATTTAGCTCCACAAATTCTAGTTTCTTTAGCAAAGCAAAAATATCTTTCCTACTCAGAGTAGCTCAACAACACCTCATTTGGTTACTGCCACTGGAAACTTTGCAGTCACAAGTCCAGGTGGCCTTTGTGCTTCAGGCAATAATTTGCTAACACCTTTTATACTTCAAGCCCCAGCTACATTCCTGACATGCTCAAAACTCCTCAAAACATCATTTGCACATTAGAACATTCAAGAAATACAGAATCAGACCCAATGACAGCAGAGCATGTGTTGTACAGTTTACTGGGGTAGAAACATCTCAATTATCATTTGTCCTTGCTTATAGGAGGTTATATCAGCTCTTCAGGTCTGGTTGCTCTAGCAGAGAGAGCTGCCTATCAGTTGCTTTCTATTATAATGTCAGATAGTGTCTGCTCTGGGCACCTTCAGTAACACACATGGGTGGGAGACAGTTTATAAGTGGAAGAGTGTGGGGATTTTCATTATTCCTTTGAAGTAGGAAGGCTTGATCAATGTCTTGACCCTAGCCATTGAAAAGACTGGGGCAGAGTTGAGTGCCTATTTCATGTCTGATATTTCTCTCCTCCAGCCAGATAAAAAGGAATAGGGAGAAAACACAGTCATGACACTTTACCTCAGTAAATCTGTAAGGCAAAATGACTCACATCTGGGCATTTAATGCTCCATAGCAGGAGCAATCCAGGAAACTAAAGCTCTGAAAAGCACAACGTTTTCTCTAAGATGCACTTCACCTCTTTTTTTTTTAGTGATTCTTGACTAGTTACAAAGCTCATAGCTACCTTATATACCTCTGTAAGAATGCAGCTACTTTTCTGTCCTAGCCCTTTAGATATTTCCTCTCAGCCAATGTTCGTGAGTTTTTTCTAGGATTTTGTTTTCTAAAATTTTCCTTCTTTCTACAACATCAAAGCTATCTATTTTTTAGGTCACTTGGTGTCTCAAGGGCTCACTACTAGTTTCTTCCTATCTGATTGTCTAAACCTCCTGCAGAGATCTCTGCCCACTAACCGCTATTAAAGAGCAAGGGGCTGCAGAAGATCTGACAGCTCAGCAACTGTTTTGTTTGTTCTCAAAGACTGAGTGACTACTATCTTTCATTCATCACCCAAAGATAATTATACACATTTACCAGCCAAAAGAGCACTGCTACATAAATACAAGTGCTAGCATTACACAGATTGTTACATCTATTCAAGATGGATACCATTTCCCTGTTGTCTTCTGCAAGTCTTTCTTTGACTTCAGGCCTTGATTCCTTCTTCTCTACAGGAGGGTATTTCTCCCTGTGCTCTGTTTTCACAACAGTACAGCATTTCCCAAGAGGTTATAGATTTATTTGGCAACATCAGGCTCTTCTACTCCATCTTTCCCACAAGTTCCTTACACCTAGAGCTCAGTCAGCCTGCTGCGACTTTCACTCCAGTCCACTTAGCTGGCTTCTACTTCCCATATATCTACTTGGGAAGTGCTGAGTAGCATAACTTGCTCGAGCCTCTCACTTCTGCACTCACGCAGCTTCAGAGGCCTCGTCCCAAGGCACATCCCCCTGCAGTGAAATACCCATTTATTTAGTCTCACACGTGGCAGACTCATCCCCCACAAAAAAAAAAAAAAAAAGGAAAGGGTTTGCTTCATCTACAGACCTTACAGGCTCAGCTGATCCCCTGGTAGAGGAAGACATGTAGAATATGTATTGCTGCCATAAATTGTAGGTAGTTAAAAGAACCCCATAGAGATATCTGAAATCTAATCTCAGACAGGCAGCAATCTAAAATAAACTACAGCTGGTGTTGCAGCTTTGATTCTGCTGTCACCAAAGGCAAATGGCAGAATTCCCATTGATTCCAATTAAATCATAGACTAGGTCCTCTTCTTACTCATCTTTCTTTTTTTGATGCCTCTATCTGATTTTTAGTTGTAAATTTCCCTACAATATTGCTCTCATGACCATAAAAAAAATCTGAGAAATCCATACAAGTGCAAATCCTGGTACTATTTTTTTAATAAGAAAATAGGGAAGATTTTTAACTCTCCTAATTAATGTCACAAAAGGAAAAGCAGCATGGTTTTGTGCAAATGGTTTAGTTGGTTTCAGTTAGGGCTACAAGCTGTCCTAAGAACCAACATACCTTCTGTACATTTCTACACTTCAGAAAAAAGCACTCTCTTATGACAGTAAATATATAAATGCGAGAATGCAACTGTCAACCATTTTGCAGCAGGTGTTAAAGACTTTTGCATCTAGCTTGCATGACCTTGATATGCCTTATCTGAAAGCAGAACATGCACACACTTGTTTTTAGGCTGGACTCGCACACACGCACAGAAGAAGCTGTGGTGCTGTGCAACATCCCCGCATTTGTGCTGCCATTCTTGTGGGAGTTGCATGGCCACAAGTTATGCAGCTTTTTGCTTCTCTCACTGTTCTTACAAGGACAGCCGGAGGGTCTCCTGGTTTCCACTTCAATGGTGACAGAGAGCATGACACTGAACCTATGCTGTGGGCAGTTCAGCTGCAGCTGTTTTGAGACACTTGCAGGCAAAGTTTCAGGGTTGTCAGCTCCCACATTTTACTGGGCTCCTTGTCCTCTTTCCTGGAGGTCTGCCCTTGAAACTCTGGCCTTCATGGTTGCAGAGAAAAGCCTGAAAACACAGAATCTTACCATATTTTAAAGTGTGACTCATGACTTTTTGCCATGAAGGGCACATACAATTGCCTCCTTTCAACTTCCCTTTGTCTCTTTGCATGCAGCCGCACCTGCAGATGTTCAGGGAGGAGTGCCTGCACTCATCCACCCTAAAAGCAGCTTCTGTGTATGCAAAAGTCAGCACCCGCTTGCACAGGTGTCACTATTCCCAACGGGCGGGTGCAGAGGTTCTGCTTGATGGGGCTACATGTGTATAAGCAGCTGCCCCTTTGAGCAAACTAGTCTCTCGACATCACATTTTAGCAAAGTAGCACAGCTTTTTCCATGTGCTCCATCCACAGAACATTTTTCAAAGTAGCTTTACAATGTTAGGTATACAGATATCTATCTCAGACTTTTTTTCCACTTTCACTATCTGACATTTGCAGTTATTTCACACAAAACCCAGAGCTCAGTTAGCTGTTTCTAAAGGCTGCTGTTCAGAGTGCTCAGTTCACAGAGGAAGAACCAGCCCAAACAAACACCAGGGCACAAGGGATTAGAAGTGCCCATCATCATCACCACCAGTCCTTCTCAGCTTTCTCCAGGGCCTGGAGGATGCATGGCCCTGGTACCACAACCAATGTAGCTGGGATGCTGGCAGGCCAGTCAAGGAACAAACCGCTCTGCCCTGTACCCCCTCCAAAAGAACATTCCCTCCTGGCTTCACAGCATGCCAGGGTCATATAGCAACACAAACCCAAAAACCTTTAGAATTTAAGTTCATCTTAAGACAGATTTAAAAAATATATACCAACAAAAATATCACAGAGCTCTGTCATTTTGCCTCAAAGACAGCAAAAGAGGTTTGATCCTTCTTCAAACCAAAAGGCCAGAGCCTTGACCCCCCCAGCAGAATCCCATCCTGGGACTCTGCAAGCAGAAGACCTTCTGCAAGCTGGCAACAAGTTTTCTATATCAGGCAGATCACCCAAAGCACCTTGCTGCTTTCGGAGCACTACAGAGGGAGCACAGACCCTCATTTCTCTTTAAACTCCCTGGATAATTTAATGAAGAAATGACACTAGGTGATGACACCGACATGATGGCAGCCCCAAGGGAATCTGCCCAGAAATGGCCTCAGACAGCTTCAGCACAAAGGTGCCCAAAGAAATCATCTCTCCAGATACCCTTACTAACAGCACCTATGACTCAGAGAGCACTTAGCAGTGAGTGTGGAAGGTAGCTGAGCATCATTACCCCATTCAGATGGGGAAAACCAGACTCACTGGGCTAAGTGATTTGCCTGTAGCCCCACAGCACCTGGCAGACCTCAGAGCAGGAACTAGGGCTAGGGTTATGGTGTGCTAATTCACAGCACACAGCCAGCGCATCCCACCTGCCTCAGAGGGGTCACAGCCCAGTTGCTCCTCTGCATGCATGAGGTGAGTGTGACCCCACAAATTCTTTTGCTTGGAGACAGGATGAAATATAAATTTAACTGCCTGTTATTGCCATTAAATGTGTCCCACCAGCCTAGCCCTACCATATCAGTATAGAATACATGAATACAATGCAAAACAGAATGTTAAAAAATAAAGTGTAAGTGGCTGAATTCAGTAATGCCAATAGTTTCATTCAATAAAGTAACATGTTTCTGATTATGGAATTTTGCTAGACACATTCTGAAGATAGCATCTTATTTGTACAATGAATGGTTAGGCTAATCAGTGGAAGGGATTAAATAGTCTTAAGTACATTAGCATAATCACTCATGAAGCACATGTAGTTTATAAATGAATTAACAACTACAAATTAAAGAATAAGTGTCTGCTTTTTAAAGCATCTGCCTTTTTAAGGAGAAAAAAATGGAAGTTGGGCATTCTGATTTTCAAATGCTCTCAGACTGTGCAGTGTGGAAGTGCCTGCTTGCACTCTCCACTCCTCAACAAGCACAGCCCACAGAAAAATCCAGGGGCTGCTCAGAGGAGGTAGGACTCTGTGCATGGATGAAGCTTTGCAGACCCCAGGAACTCTCATCAGTTCTAACTCATTCCAGTTCAAGATTTTTTTACGCTGTGTTAGGCTTAAACTGTTTTAAGTTTCTAAAGTGCTTGTAGCTTCCCAGATTTTAGAAAAGGTTTTTATTAATAGGATGATTTTACAGACCTATTGAGTCTTGTGAAGTGAGCAGGACGCAGGGTTCCCACTCTGATGCATGGTTCTCCCTCATTCCTACACCTCTTTTTCACGTATTAAGCAAAGGAGGATGATGACTTCTTCACTTCTCCCTGAGGTAAAACATATCTCAGCCAACCTGACTTCCCATTTCCCTCAGAGATGAGGAAGAGAAGTGCCTACATGGCTGCTCTGCCTATACTTCTTAAGCCAATACTGAAGAAATCCCAGCTGGAAAGACCCTATCCAGCCCCATATCACAGCCTCCATTGAACATGCAAAGGTGCACACATGATGGAGGTACAGATGTTCCTGTTTCCTGGTATAGAAGCTGAAGGAGTAGGATTCTTACAAAAAAGCAGCATAGGAAGAGGAATAAGAAATGGTCACTGAGAATGAGAGACACAAAATAGGAATGAGGAGACACAACCAGAGCAAGGCTCTTCTCAACAGAACTGGTAGTGAAATGGAGGAGTTTGTCACCAAAGAACACTGTAAATAGTGCATGGTTCAAGATGCAGTTGCACAAATTAACAAGACAGATATCCATTTGGGTACTAGACATAGACTTCATTGGCTTAGGAAGATAGGAAACCGGTAAGGAAATATTCCTGCTTTTGCCCTGTATACTCTTCTCTAGGCATCAGATTAACCATTGTCAAAAGACTATGCCAGACCAGCCATTTTATGTTCTTGTATTTTTTTTTACTTCAGAGTAGCACAGGTGGAAGATAAGAACTGCATTTTCCAAAAGACAAAGCACAGGGGAAAGTTTTACCCCAAGGAGACAGTCTTGTCCCTTAAGTCTCTTGCACAAGATCACTTGAACAAGATCATTCATCTCCTTCCTTAGCACCCACCCCACCCACAGAACATAGCAGCAGTGGGTGTGTTGGGACTGTGGTAAACACCGCTTGTCCCCTCACTGTCCACCCCAGCCTGCACACAGCCCTGAAAGAGGACACCAACAGGCTCATTAATCCTTCTCATGCTGCCGTTTCATTGTGGGCAATTGTCAACTACTTGTGGGTAGAGCAAAAATTTAGTAAACACATTTCTCTTTTGGTTATGCTACTACTACTACTACTTTTTTTCCACTACTTGTGGAAAAAAATACTAATGAAGCATAGTTAGCCCTTCACACTCACCAGTTCTTCAAAGGTGACTTTGCCTTTTATTTTGGATGGATTTGTTTGCTGGTTTGTTTTTTTTTTTTTTTTTTTTTTAATCTTCCTGTCTGGGAACCACTGCGAGGCAGTAATCAGGAGCCTTGCACTAGAAGTCCAACCTTCTGGCCCAAATCCCTAGTAAATGTACTACTATTTTCATCTTAGATTAAGGGCAGCCCAGCCACCTCTCACACTGAGAGGTATTAAAAATACTTCCCTCAGTTCTCAGAAAGAGAATAATCTAAACTCTCAAACTAACTGAACTGAAAAAGAAAAAAGAAAAAAAAAAGAAGAAAAAAGAGGAAGCCTTAGCGTGAAGAGCTATTATTATGTCTTCTCACATTTTGCTGTAGCTAAAAGCATGAGTTGTATATATAACTAATGCACCACCCACCCAAGCAAAAATACTTGCTTGAAAAAGTAAAGGCATGCCTGTCAGAACTCATCCTCTTCCATTCAGTCTCCATTGTATATTTTTGTTCCTGTAATAAATTTGCCCACTACTTCTCAGGTGATTCTGGCATTTCAAATTTGAACACAGGACATGCTCAAATAAAATCATATAGTAGCTTCACTAGCAGTCTGAACTCACAGGGATCTGGTACTCCACAAAGCAAAACCGAAATGTGAAGGTAATGGGGTGAAAGTTTGAGGCCTGCCCTCCACTTGCACTCACTCACACGCATTAATGTTTCCATCCTGGCAGCTATAAACACTGTTTACCATCAAACACCTGCAACAGATTTCCAGTACTCTCATGCTTGCAGTCTAGGTTCACATGTAATCTGTTTTGTATGCTAGTACACAGCAGAAACACGAGACTGCCCTGGAGGGTTATGGTTTGTAGGTGGAGCTGCCTGGTCACATCTTTCTTAGTGTTCTCATTTCTGTCTTTCTCCTTCAAAATTCTAAATTTCCTTCTCAGTGTCAGCACCAACTGAAATTCATTTTTTCATTAAGCATTAAGCATCTACATCAGCCTAAGCTGTAGTCATTTTCTGATTACACAGGCAGACTTCCCAGCCAGTGAATAGGAACACAGAAAGATACAGAGAGATGCCTCTCAGTCAGTCAAATAGTGTCTTTGCTCAAGCATCTTGCAATTTTAGCTCTAGAACCAGGCTTACAAAGATAGAGAGGAAACCAAAGAGATTTTACTTTATTTTTTCATGAAAAGACGGCACAGTCTGTGACCAGCCATGCTTTTGGAAGGCAGTGGTCACAAATTCTTGGAATTTCCTTGAATTGTAAAACAAGGTTGAGAATTTCTAGGCAAGATTCAAAATATACAGGTGGTTTTACAAGGATGTTGCAGTAGATCTTGGACCTCTGCTGTATACCATTACTAACATCAGGCTAAAGAACAGGTCTTCTCACTAATTCTGCTGCTTTCAGAATCTCAAAACAAACTCAAGTTCACTGTAGTTGGCTCAGATCCTAACTTTCACACAAAAGGAAACTATTATCCTGTAACATAATGTGCAGGAAAAGCCCTAATGCCATGCATTATTCCTGGACCAGGTGACCTCCTCAGCCATAATATGTTTCTCCATCATGCCCTTATGATCCACCCTAGTTCCTCCTTAACAACCCGTGACAGAAAGCTGGGTAAAGTGGGATGAGAGCATAATTTCTATAATTTCTCGGGTAACTGTTCCTCCAGTATATCTGACATATAGGGCAATGATGCCTGGGATCCAAGGGAGAGTTTTAATAAATATCTAGACTGAGTTAGCAAAGGTGTAGAATTTGGGAGCAAGATGGTCAAGCAAGCACCATTATGTACATATTTTGCAACTTGTAGCTGAGGTCAGCATTAACACATAGACATAAATAATTGCTAGCACTCAAGGACATAATAAGACATTCCAGAAGGTCTCTTCTAAGACGAAGTATTTGAGTCTGCTCCCTAAGCACTGTGAGGTAAATTGCATTCAGGTATTTATGAAGTTCATGAAGTTCAAAGCCATTCCAAGGCTTTGCTGGGTCACAAGTGATGGATGTGATAATACAGTAGAATAAAATCCTGATGCAAGACTTGTGTACTGATTTGGTCTGAAACCACAGACACTGCTCTGCTCAACATGGAAGAAATCTCTGGGATTATTCTCTGAGTACAGTTTTGCAATACAGAGCTTATATTTCCTAGGCTTGGGGTGTGCAGGAAGGCCCATGTACTACTGAGGCCTTCTGAAAAGTGGGGTATAGCTTTCCTATGCTGATTTTTCTGTTTGTTAGAAGTTTAGGGCTTTTAAGTCATGCTAATGTGTCTAGAGATTGCAATGGGAGTGTGTTTGAGAAATCCAAAAATAAAATAATGTAATGCAGCCAAATACTTAATTACCAACATGTGCATCTGTTGTCAAACCATACGCTAAGTGAGTGGCACTGCTCATTAGTTCTGCTTTCAGGAGCTACCAGGCGTTCGTGTCATCACTACCAAGAGTCTTCTGAGTCTGAATCATCCCCGGAAAGGACAGATTCTGTCACTCACGCAGTCGCTGTTAACAAGAATGCTGATGGCGTAGCAGGTGTTTCCTCCACTTCTCTAAACCTGGAAAGGTTCTGGCACAGCCTCCCTCCAATTTTCCCTCTTCAGAAAGGAAAAACAATCTTTCTCTCCTGGCTCACATGAGCAGGCAGGCATGTTCCAATAACTCAGGTATTGGATACAATTGCTCCTATTCACTCTGTTGCCTACAATACTGTGTGATTATCGTGCTCTGCTGGGTCCTCAGGAAAGAATGCTGGTTTAACCAGTCCAATCCCTTTTCATGCAATAAAACTCTAGCCCAGTGAAACAGAAGGGGGTCTGTGACGCACAGCAGTAAAAAAGGTCCACTTACTATTTAGCTGACCCATTAGTTTGGCAGTGAGTTTGAAATGCTCTTCCAAAGTTGCTGACTGATAAGTCCTCTCAAAGCTTTAAGGGCATCTGATGTTCTGAAATGGACTTGGAAAACTTTCTGTGCTTTGTCCACGTGAAGCAAATGCCATCTGGGATCTAAAGAAAAGAGCAGAGTGTTACTACCAGGAAAACAACACACAAGTGCCAAAGAAAGGATAGAAAGGATATGAGCAATCTCAAATACGGGTTGCAGGCTGATAAGACATTACAGTAAAAGCTGTACAGAACTGGCTGCTCCAGTAGACACTGAATGTACGTCCTGGTTAGCTCTTGCAGTGTTGAGGGTCTAGGGCTGGCTCACTCCTTTCTCGGGATTGCCCAGGAATGGGGCTGATCCCCATGGCTCATGCAGTCAGTGTAGCTTCCTGTGGTTTCAGGCAGACTGTAGAAGGGCACTGCTTGCCTCACACCTCACTCTGGCTGCTCTCCTTTGGCAGCTATATACCTGTCCTGGTGTGCAAGAGCTGATCCAGCCCACACTGAGGATGCAGCAGAGAATCAAGGAACCATAGCTGAGCTTCATCCCAGGTACAGCTTTGCTAGATTCCAGTTACATCCCAGCCCAGATCCACTCAGTTCTCCCCCTTTCTCTGAACCAGAAAGACACAACTTAGGTCTCTTCCCTCACTTTTGAAATTACTTGTGGCCTTTTAGACAGGGTTCTTTATAAAGGAAAAACTCAGCAGTTAGCCAATATTGAATGTGGCCAAGCCCCAGCTAAGGTAGTGGCATTTGCATGGGCACAGCAATTTGAGGTTGTCCCCAGGTTGCTGCTACAGAGCTGGAGAGGTCAGGAATTCCCCTTCCTTCTCTGTGCCCTACTTTTCTGTGGAACAAAACATCCAAATCAAATCCTTCTCTTTTTTTCAAACAGCTGAAGATGGCCCAAGAACTCCCTTCCACTCATAATCAAATACACATTTTCTTTTCAGTACAGTGGCTCCCAAGAGCTAAAGTTCAAGTTGGAACATTGAACACACAGCTTAAATCACCAATAGGACACCTCTGGTGCTGACACTGATGTACCCGGCTTGGAGCTGTTCAGGGCTTGGACGGTACTGGCTCTCCGTGCTCCAGAATTCCCCTCTGCAAGCTTTCCTGTCCCTGCCAGCTGCAGCAACCAACACTGCCTACAGCAAATGTGTCACATATAGGTAGGTCACTAAATCTCATGCCCAAATGCAACACAGGACCAGATGCAATTAAGAGAAAAAAAATTATAAAAAAGAAAAAATCATGTTGATGTAAGCACTATGCTTTTACTTCCCCAAGTCTGACAGGCCTCCTACACAGCCAGCAGCAAGTAGCTATTTCCCTTGTAATATCATCAACTTCCAGTAATGTTCATTTGACTGTTTTTAATACCCTCTACAGTCCTTCCTACCATCCTGTGATAAATCCCTTCCCCTCTACCATTCCATAACTGTCCAGATCTTTTCCTTTCTCTCCCCACCACATCTGGCTTCTAGACTATTCTCCAATTCTTTCTGTTAGCATTTTCAAAGCTTATCTAGGGCTCAACAGACTTTTTTTCCCCTTCTTGGTGGTAGAGGGAGGAGGTGGGGGGAACCTGCTGTTTAGCTGGCTTTGGCAAGCCTGGGCAGCTCTAGCTGAACTCTCCAGCCCTCTGCCAAGAACACTCTAAATAGGAGCACCAGAAACATCTTTTAATGTCATTTGTATTAATATTTTTGGAATTAGGCAGACTTGAAATTGCTTTAAAAACATTAAAAAACAGAGGGAAATGGTTGGCAACCATGTGAAGCTCAAACTGTACCACACACAGTACTTTCATAAGAAAGTGGCTATAACACGAGCGTCTAAGCCATTTGTATCAAAGGACTATTTTTCCATCACTTTAATTAACAAAGATGTTCTTAAAACAAGACTTCTCTCAGGTTCTGAACAGAAGAAACCATTCCTGTCTTTGCTCATCCTAAGCAATGTACAACAACAGTTCAATGCATGACATGTTCTTGAGAAGAAGACTCTGTCCCCTCAAGGTATATCCAAAAGGAAAGAAAGGCAGACAAGGAAGAAAAGGACCTTTGTGCCTTTTGCCTCTCCAGCTCCTTTCCTCAGTCACGTGTTCTTCATGCCAGAGAAGCAGGGTGAGTCTCAGAAAGGCCCCTGGCTTGCAACCTAGTCTCATTGTCAGGCCCAAACAGTTCCTTAGAATTTCACTCTGTCTGCCTTAACCTTTCTTCTGTGATCATCAGAGATTTCCTCTGTACTTACTGGACCACCAGCTTTAACATCTTACAAGATCAGACAAAGGATCATTCAACCAGTATTTTCAAGGAGAGTTACAGCCAGCCAGATTCCTGGCACCCTCCTTCCTTCTCAATCTTTGGCTTCAGAGGGGTAGAGATGACACTAGGGGATAGACTCAAAAGATCACTTTAGAAAAGCACAGTCAAGGTTTTAGGCTGGTTTTCTGATGTCCAAAGCAAATACAGATTAGGTGATGAACATTTCAGGTATAAAGGAACTGGAGACGATTCTCAAGTGAGGCTGGACAGGGGGAGGGGTTGTTAAGCCTTGGACCTTGGGCACTTCATAGTTCACAACTTAATGCCACCTTCCTCTTCTTCGTCCCACACAGAGTGCAGCACAAAGGCTTCAGACAGTGCTGCAAGGATGTCACATAAGTGCCCAGTGAGACAAAGTAGCTGCCCTCAGTAACAGCAGTCTGCCACTGGCTATCCTAAGCTTGGGTTTGTGTCTCCAACACAATGATCACAATGCCTGAACTTCAGTATGGATACAGCCAGCAGGTCTACTTTGGGACAGGATCCACAGCAACTTACAACCACAAGTGAAAAGCCTCCTTACAATAACAAAACATAGGTTTAGAAGCATGAAAGCAAAATAATCTGTAGGTGTAATCTAGATATATATGCACACTTTAGGAGGGAAAACAGATAATCTTTCAGGTGAATTAGAGGTCATACACTTGCATAGGAATAATGCTTCTTGAGTCTACAATAATTTCATGATTAACATCTGCTTTCTTGGCCAAGGAATGCTGGTTTCTATTTTCCATAGCCCAACCCTTGTTCCTAGCTTCTAGACAGGTTTTTGCATTTTAGTTGTCTCCATAAGAGAAATCATACTAATTCCAATTCAGTTTACATTTAAAAAATATCTCAGGCTCTTATTTGTCCCCTTAAATTATTCTCTCATTTTAAAAAATACAAGAAATTAAAAATTGCTAGAATTCTGCTAGACTTCTGCTGATCTCTCTCAGTTGCTATTATCAATATGGATCGCAGCCTAGTTCATTTTGTCACAAACAGAAGAGAAGGAGTCAATGCATTTCACAATGGTTTAGAAGTCCCCCAAAGTTTGAAAGGAACTTGTCAAAGTCTTTAAAATGTTTTGGCCTCATCTTGTGATGTCGCCTTTTGAAGATAACTTTTCTGAGGATCTAGCAAGACTAAAATTTCCTTTTTTTTTTTTTTCCTGCATCAAGGTGAACACATTTTTCCTAAAGAAAAACAAAAACTGCCATACAACAAGTGTCATTATTTGAAGGTTGGTTTGGGATAATGTAAAACTTGCCTTTGACTTCTATGACAAAAGGCAGCCCAGTCCTGGAGATCTGTTAAGTATGTGCCTCATTTACAAGTGTGACTTGATAATCTGCAATACTGAAAAGCTTTTCTTTCTGGGAAGACAAGAAGGTTGTACACTCAGACTTCTCTTCATACTTCATGGGAACTGGGAGAGCTTAAACATGACTGACACAATCTGCACTCTTCCAGAAAGCAATGAGTTTTGCTTGTTTTTTTAATTTCTTTCTGCCATATGCTAAACATGACTACCATTTTACATTATTATAATATTTTGAGTTGATTTGATTTGCTTACATTGTTGCTTCTGTAAAACAAGATCTATGCAGGAAACATGATAAAGTAATTTATGATCTTCTATTCATTGCTACTACTTTTGCTTGCTGACAAATTAAATTCCAGTCATCTGAGTGTTATAAATGAATGCTCCAATTTATTAATTAAAGAGAATTTAAATATATATTTATTTATTTAGAGAAAATATAAATATATAAAATATAAATATAAATTTAGAGAATTTAGAGAATATAAATTTAGAGAATAACAACGAAAAGCCACTATCCAATCCAAAGTGTCAGTGCCGAGTCTGGGTATTGGCGCTGGGTGAGACACAGGTCTGACCACTACAGCAGAGGGTCCCCTATGCTTCACACCGACTGTCCTGTCTGAGTGATTTTTATACGGTTTTTCTTGCCCGAGGCAGAGTCCCTTTTCTTCCTTTTTGGACTGCATATATTCAGGTGGAGTTCTTTCAGTGTGGCAAGTTGAACAAAACATGTCCGGAGAGTGATGAGCACCCATGATCACGTTCCTGGAATTCGGTATTGAGATGTATCTCCCCGATGGCTCCAGCTATCTCAGTCTCAGATATTTATCGCGTATTCATCGTCTTGGATTTCCTCGGATCACCTTGATGGACAATCCATCTCTGGACTGGCCACATTCATTTGATTGTAAATGAGGCTCTCCCTCCCTTGTCCAGGTGGTTTCGACACTGTGTTGCAATCCCCATCACTGACTTGTGTGTTTAAAAACTTTTTATAAGAGTATATCTTAACAGGACATAACTATAAAATATATGACAAATTTCTTTGCTCAAAATATCATATACACATAAGTCAGCCTCTTATTTTAGATCATCATCCCATCTCCACATTTTGTCAAAAAAATATGCTTGTATGTGTAACTACACATAGAAACCTACAAATTATCTACATGACACTGTCTCACTTTGCAAATTAGATAAAAATAGTTCTTCTAGAGTAATTTACTTAGGTTTCACAATCACTTTCCATCCCAGTTTTCAAAGTTATATTACCAAACTTCTATTACCAAACATGACCAAAATTCTATTGCCTTCTGCATAGAGAAGGTATTTTATTAGCTGAGATCCACTTCATTGCTTCAAAGTTATTACAGCCAAAAAGCCTGGCTATGAGCAGGAAGAGACAGCTCAGAGAATTGCCCTGTGAATGCAATCCACATGATGGTCTGTACCAGCACAAGTGTGTGTGTGTGTGGGTGGGTGGGTGTTGAGGCAGGGCACTGAGCCTTTTACTCTTCTCACACTGTCCAGCCAAGCAGTCAGTCCTGCGCTCCCCACGGCGCCCAAGGACTGCGCGGCTCCCTCTGCTCACTCAGCAGCCAGTGATGGGCTGGGTGATCTGACCCGCTCCAGAAGGCAGCTCAGATCCTGGCAGTGTTGTTCTGAGACAAACAAATAAAACAAAAGTCCAAGCCAAGAATTCCAGGAAGGGCTGAAGGAACAGTAGGATGTGGCCAAGAGTCAGAGGCATATGGGCTACTGCGCGAGGCAACCAAAGAGGGCCAGGGCATGGGCCCAAGCACTGGCACAGCATCACCCGTTGCTCAACTCTCAGTGCTGTCCTTGGCACAGACTTGTTCCAGGCAACCAGCTCTCCCTCACACAATGCCTGGACACTTCCAGCAATAACCAGGGACCATTCCCAATACACAGTTTGGATGGGGCACCTTGTTAGGGTGGGAGAGAAAAAGAATTTATGTTTAAAAGCAGTGACACTCCAGCTGACCTTGTGGCCAGTGAGTAGCTCCCTGGATATTTTATTCACTAATGTAGAAGCAATTTTGAATACTACAATTCATTCAGCACAGAGAACTTGCCAGGATGGCAACTGCCTCTTACTAGGACTGCCCCAACCACCCCAACACAGCAAACTGAGCTTTTTTCTATTCTTTTGCTCCCTGAGATATTTCTAGAGTCATTTAATCTCCCCTCAGTCTTCATGCATTGTCTGAGCTCATTTTTAATTGACCAGAAAATTACACGACTGCATCTATTAGGCCAAAGCACTATTTCACCTTGATGTGGCCCTTGAACTGAAATTGTAGATTGCATCTCCAAGCAGCAATCTTCTACCTTACAAAACCCTCCTCCTCTCTCATGGTCATTCTGCCCCCAAATTTTAGCTTCTCCTATTGGATTCAATTCCAAATACATGAAGTACAGGCTGAGATCAGCAGAGGCAAGTTATAGGCAAGATAAAGATCCTGTTTAAAAGAAAAACAATTTCTGATTAAGGTAATGCTACCTATCAATTTCTATTTTCAAAGAGCATAACAAATATGAAATAATTTTTACAATAGCCAAGGGAGTTAGATATATAAGCATTGTTATGCATCTTTTGCAGGAAAACAGGTGGTAAACAAGAGGAAAAAATCACCTGCTAATTTAGGATGTCTTTGTTTTTTTGAGCCCTTCCATTCCAAACAAAATTGAAGTGTCTCATATCACAGGCCACATGAAAAACATGGTTTTCTTGTCACTTTTCCATGACACCATTTCCATGACTATGACACCATTGTCCTGACAAAAGTTTCCACTGCTTGACACATGCAAAAAATACAGAACGAGTTAGGATGTCTTCAATCTGAATTATCTGTCCCCAGGCTGAATCTTCTTACTTTTTGCAAATAAAACTGATGTTGTCAGATAACTTCTACAAAAGGAATTTATGTAATTTTCTCACCTTTTGTAAATGTAACTAATGTTGTCAGATAACTTCTGCAATAGAATTTGCTTAATAAAAAAATCACTTTGTGTTTCAAGCATTGCATAAGAGTATGTCACACAAATAGACATGCATTAAGTAGTCGGAGAATATGTATTAGATAGGAAGGTTAATGTAAATTTTAATATATAAAAGATGTAACTTTTTACCCCTTGGTGTGCTTAATTTGTGGAAACCCCCACCTTTCACCCTGCACAGAACATTGTCTCCTTCCTAAACTTGACTCTGTGTCTGTGTTTAGAGAGCTCCTAAAATCAGCAACAAAAGGAATCAAGACAAGACAACATCAGGAATTGCTGGCATTCAGCCTATAGCTCAAAGCACTGGACAACATTGCTTTTCAGAGCTCAAGAGATTCACAGGTCCAAGGGAAGAAAGGGTAAGCATGCACTAGAGCAGAAATCTGCCTGCTGCAGACCATAGAGTACATCTGCATTAGGTAAAAGAATAGATATGTATAAACACTGAAAAAAGCAAGTATCTGGACAAACACTGACTAGTAAAAGTGAGATAGATTTCTGCGATTGTAGCCCAGGTGTTCTTTGTAAAACTGATCTCATAGTGACTTTCTTTTAAAGTATCAACATGAAACAATGTTCAGCTTAAAATGGGTTTTAGCAAATGCAGATCAATTTTCTGCTTATCATCTTCCCTTTCTGTTGTTGCAGTGATTCCTTCCACTGCTCTGCTACCCTGTCCCACCTCAGCCCCAGAGTTCTGCTTAACTCTGCTGCTGCCCTTACCAGCCCTGATGCAGTCTGCTGTTTGCAACTAAATGAAGGTGACCAACACAAACTTTCTGCAGACCTATGTTCCGTCCTCCTCTCCTCTCCTCTCCTCTCCTCTCCTCTCCTCTCCTCTCCTCTCCTCTCCTCTCCTCTCCTCTCCTCTCCTCTCCTCTCCTCTCCTCTCCTCTCCTCTCCTCTCCTCTCCTCTCCTCTCCTCTCCTCTCCTCTCCTCTCCTCTCCTCTCCTCTCCTCTTCTCTCCTCTCCTCTCCTCTCCTCTCCTCTTCCCTTCCCTTCCCTTCCCTTAGCTGCAGCCTTTCTTGTGCTGCAGTGTCTTGCTTGCCCATGGCTTGAAATCATTATGCACTAGTTGCAAACAAATGTGCATAAATCACAGTAATATCCAAATAAGGGGAAGAAGAAAAGAAGTAACAGAGAGGGTGACTAGGAAACCAAGGAAAAATTGCTAATTAACTCAAATAGATTGATTTGCCCTGTTTGCTCAAAAAATTAATTACCAAAAAATCGTAAATTAAGAATTAAAAGCTTACAATACAAGGAGCCAAAAGGTTTTTCTCTGGAATATATTATGAGTATCTGAAAAGGTATTGTGTCTAATTAGACATAATTTTGCAGCAAGATGACCTCATATTATAATTGGAGATATGCTAAATTACTTGGAAATAATTGCAATGATAGGATATCCTGCATGACTGCCAGTTTGCAAGCTTTCATGTTCACACTGATCCTACACACCTCAGTTTCTTTTGGCTGGGAGTTGGGTCTTTAGCAGGTATCTAACATGCAAAAAAGCCAGTATTCTTCAAAATCTCCATCAGGTGACAGACACTTTAAAATACAGGAGAGATGCACAAACTTTCATGTAATAAAACCATGATCAAAACATGGGGCAGGTACTTGGCACTATTTGCACTATATTTCCTAAGCACGATATTCATAATGCAAACAAATGGTATTAATTTTTATCTTTAAAATTAATAAATCCACAAATATTTTGAGCTTCTAAAACATACTACTCTAGGATATTGCATATTGCAAAACTATTAACCCAAATTCTAACAAGTGTCAGCTGCTGCTTCAGTCCTCTGGACTGGTTTGCTGAGTCAATCAAACTCCAACTACCTTAGTGGCTACGGAAAGAGAGGGAAGACACGTCTACCACCCTGGGCTGCAGACATACTGGGTTCTGTGATGTGGGTAAGAAAATGCCAGTCATGATAGAAAACACTCACAAAGAAGCTAGGTCAGAAAGTCAGGTCAATGGTAAGGCAGGACACTGGAATAAGGTAAGGAACAGCTACAGGAGATCCTCCTGTGTTTCAGCATCTTTCTGATCCACATGGAGATCTGGAAGGATAGCCACAGTGAGCAAAAAGACGCTGAGATAAAAGGGAGCCTGCATACTCTGAAGTGAAGCCTGAGGAAAGGAACAGCTTCAAAGTTGCCCACAATGCTTTGAAAGGCACAAAGGATTAGGGCTCACACATATATATCAGCCCTTGCATGGGGGCAGCTGCAAATCTGTCTGGGCAGATGAAATACAAAATCCCGTCCAAAATGAAAGAGCATGTACTAGCCTTCATGTCAGTGCAGCAGCTAAGTGGGCAAGATGAGAAACTTTGTTTTTATGGGAACAACTAAGGGTGTCATAGGCTGGGTGCAGCTGATATAACTGCTCTCAGGAAACATGATTACAACATATCTTCTTTCTCAGTGTCTGTTTCTGAGACTGTTTCACAAGGCATGGATATGGATCTTCCTGAAGGCAAGCACACAAAGATGGCCAGCACACAAAGGAAGGCAAGAAACTCCAGCAGACTAGCACCACCCAAATATTCAAAAGTACAGGTCCACACAGCTCAGATCTGCAGAAGTACCCAAGATGCCTGAGAATTCATGCTGTTCTGTGCCCTGCAATTTCAGTAGGCAGCGTAAAAACTGTGATTTGTGCAGTTGTAAAACAGGCCAGCATCTGAGCTGGGAAGAGAAGGTACATTTCCCACATCCAGGCCCACACCACATAACCACAGGTCTCTGAGACTCACCACTGACACGCGTGACTGGTGGCACAGCCCAGCCACCACAGCCTCATTCATTTCCAGAATGGCTCTGTACATCTTGGCTGCTGCAGAGGTTTAGAAACAATGCTTTTAATATTTTCTGGTATTGACTTACCCATTCATTGTGTAGTGACATTAGCACACATGAATAATCATAAAATTAAAAAAAAAGGATAATTAATATTTAACTTTGCCAGAGGGATGTACTTAAGGGAGAAACCATGTTTTAGTAAGAGCAGCTGATATTTGTCAGCTGGAGAACAGGACTAATTAGATGCATCAGGCAGTGGTGACGCGAAGTTGAAAAACAGCTTGTCAGCTCTGAAATGACTTATAGCAAATTATTATATATAAAGATGCTTTGTTATACTCTCACACACAGGTGTGTTCCTCATTTTCCAAACACTTCCTGTGCCTTTTGTTCCTGTAGTAAAACAGGTGCAAAGCAGATTACTCACTCATAGATATACCATAACTATATTTTAGGTAGAGCAGATATGTGGTTCATTTCTTGTGCCCAAACCAAGGTGTTGAACACTGAAGTACCCTCCACTCTCACTGATTTCAGTGGAAGATGGTCAACCACTCATAGGAACAAAGACTTGATGTCTGAACCACATAAGGAAAGTGATGTAGGGGATGAGGCAACAAACCAGGAGGCCAAATTCATGTCTGTTGTAATGTTGGTTGACTGCAGCCAGACAGTTCATTGATCACAGCAAAGGATTTGCCCCAGGGTGTTTTAATTTAAAACAGATTGACATTAATCTGAAGAACAAATCACCCAAATCCTAAAGTCTGATCTGATGCAAGTCAGATGCAATATGACAGTAACTCAATCTCCTGGGCAGCAGAGCTGCTAGCTTCAACTTCATACTCATTTCCGAACGGCGTCTGTAAGTTCTCGAATGCTGTTGGAATAGGCCCAGCAAGGAATAATTTATCCAAGGTAGAAGTACATATCCTTCAGAACACACAAAAGCTACCAGGAAAGTGAAGCTTCAAGGGGGAATGGAGTGCAGGTGCCAAGAAGGGGAAGGGGCCACTTTAGGAAGTAAGTGCTTGATTAGTGAATGAGCAATGATAATGCTGAGCAAACAAAACAGAAGCATAAATTCTAAGACACCGGTTAAACTGCAGTCATGAAGTACTCTAAAAAGCTTATTAACTTACCTAGGAAATTGAACACAAACTGACTGTTTGAACTGAGCTGCTCAAACAATAAAAACATTTGAAATGTCCTGAAAGTAATTTGTTTAACACAGTATTTGAGCTGTCACAAAAACAAAAGACAGTATTTCTCTCCATCCACAACAAAATCACACCAACACACACACTCTGGCACCAAAGAAGAATATTTAAAGCTGTACGTAGCACCTGTAAAACATTGTTTGTATTTATAGTCCTGGTATGATTGGTTTCTAAAGAAAAATTATGTCCACAGACAGCATGTTTTGTTCCTCCTCGTTACTCATATGCAAGAATGAAAGATGTGTTACAACATACTCTTCCTTCCACCTGCTTTGATGAACTGCCTCAGAGCTCTCTGGGGAGACTGCTGCAAAGCCTGTGACTTACAGCTTAGGCTCAGAAAGCAGATACTGGATTGCAAGAGCAGACTCAAAGGTCAGTTCAGAGCAGCACGGGCAGCAGATTGCAACTCCATTTCTAAAAGCAAAGGACATTGCTGTCGTACAGGTGATTCCCCTCAAGCCTATACCCTCACAAAGGAAAAACTTAACAGGTTTGCCTTTAGGGACAAATGTAAAAAGTTCAGCTTGAAACTCTAACACCTGTTTTACAGAGACTTCTCCATATTGCATATTATTTAAAAATTGCAGTTTACCTCAGGACCATTTCTCACTAAGTCAGTTAATGATTTCTACGTCTGCTCAGTTTTCCTAAGAGAGTGTTTTGTTCTGCTCTGGTCTATGTAGCATGCCCATCACTGTGATATCTCGACACCTCCCTGCAGTGTGACAACCCACTTCCCCGATGTGCATCTGTCACACCTTGATCTTTCTTTTTTTCTCTTCTCCTCCCATGGAGAAATTTTCATAGATGAAAATAAATATGAATATATTCAGCTCACTTTTCAAAAATAGCTAAACAATGTATTTGTATATATAATATAATATATAGCTATATAATGTATTTGTATAATCCATTTATATAATGTATTTATAATAGCTATATAATGTATTTATACTTTCAAAAATAGCTATATAATGTATTTCTATTATATATATTATATATATATATAATATATATAATATGGCTATTGATGCTTGCTATTATCTTTACTTTCAGTACTGAAGGCAGAGTTGAAGAAATGCATCTTAGCAAAGTACCCAGGTTTCTGGTAGGTCATGTATTTTACTGAAATTTATTCCACAGACTTGTGTAAGAACCTGAGAAATTTTAGCAGAAGCAAAAAAAGGGAAATATAGTTTACAGAGCCTCAGACTATCTATCAGGTGTTCATGCTACACATGTTGTAGATAAGCTCTGAGATCTCAAACTGGACACAGCAGACACCCAAACAGAGAGGAAGATAACATTGTGACTAACACCGAGCTTTGTACTCCGCACCAGAGGTGTGACCACCCTGATTTGCTGATGGCACTAACCTGGAGAAGCTGAGTGCTTTGTCCTTTCTCACATGCTAGATCACTGCAGGGTTACAAACAGAAACTGGGGCATTAGGACAGAACCTCGTGGTCTAATTATGTGGTAACCAGCATCTTGCTTACACAGACTTACATCCATCTGCAAAGAGAGGCAATTGACACACTTCCCATTGCGTTTTTTGCAAGCACACATGCAACTGCAACTCTGAATGTGCAGCATCTACACATGGCTTTGAGTATTTCCTCAAATCTATTTTCCTTTAACCCTTTCAAGCATTCTGCTGACTGTTGTTAATTACAGCTTTAGAGAGAAACCTAGGAAAACACAGCAGTATATTTCCTAGAGATACAGAGGTTTCAATACACACATCTGCACAGCATTCATCATTTTCCTGAACAGTCCTACACAAAACAGCATTTCTGTCATTACATTTTTAATATAACAATTCCCAAGGGAAACTGTTGATGAGGACTGGGATTCAGATGAAGAGAAAGCAGAAAGATCGCAAGATTAAGGGCTGTTCTCAGCCTACAGATGAATGATGGTTCTTGTAGGAGCTTATCATTAAATACAGATGAATGGTAGATTCTGCCATTTTTAGTAAAAACTACTAAACTAACAGGAAGGCTGGGTTTGATGGAGGAGTTTTTTAAGCGAAGAACTTCCTTGAGAATAAGAAAATGTTTCAGATTTCAGGTGTGGAAATCATCAAAATCCATGGATACTTCTGAAAACAACCAGAGCTAAACTGGCTCTTTTAGCTCCTTTTCCCATGACTGGATCAGCAGAGGAGATCTTGGAATATCTACAGATCACATGACAGGAGGGGTGGGGGAGGACTTTGACATAAGGACATAGGACCATCTGATATCAAAATGTGGTGGTAGCTTAGATAATCAGACTGAGCCATGGCAAAGCTATCCTAATGCCCCACAAACACTGTTTCAGGGCAGTCTGTACTGTCATCTACATCACTTGTGAGCAGGAGCACGTATCCTGTGAGTTTTCACAGTCCAGTTCACCATGAGTAACTCATTAACTCAAATGCCTGCAACTGTCTGCCCATGACATTATAGTCTGACCTTGGGAAAGCCACTCTCACCTGACTGTGTTAATCTATTAATTGCTCCCTGGCAGGTGCTGATCCTCCTTGTCTTTTTCTCAAATGGAGATGTGGTGGATTCAGGCTTTACGCAGCATTGTGCTTCAGATTCTCTATCAGAAAAGTGGAGATAGTAACATTTACATACCTCAGCAGGTAGTTTGGATGCTTAATTAATCCTTTCAAAGCTTCTTAAAATATAGATAAGAAGTAAAAAAAAAAAAAAAACCAAAAACAAACAAAAAAAACTTTTAATATAATTTTCACTGTGTAATTAAAAAAGTACAAAAATATGTTTTTCCAAGCAATAAATAGCCATTTAAAAGAATTCAAAACTTATTAAACTACTCATTACTTTAAGACCTGGTAAAAAAAAGAAAGATCCTTTGAGTAGTTAATCTGACCTGATGTTTAATTAGAACAAATTCAAAGGCAACAACTCACTTGTGATTAAAATAACATGATTTCTGCCATTTCTTTTTATGAGTTCAATCAAACTTCACATCTTGTAGTTAAAGCCTTTGAATACCTGGGACCCTGGGAAATACCAGCCTGTCAGCCTCACATCTGTGTTTGGGAAGCTCATGGAACACAGCCCTCAAGAAGTTATGCTACAGCACATGAAGGACAAGGAGGGAATTCAAGACAGCCTGTGCAGCTTCACCATGGGGAAGCCCTGCCTGACCTTCTGCTATGGAGTGACTACATCAGTGGGCAAGGGAAGAGCTACAGATGTCATTGATCTCAACTTCTGTAAAGCCTTTGACATGGTCTCCCCCAGCATCCTTCTCTCTATATTGGACAATTATGGATTCTCTAGGTAGACTGTTAGATGGTTAAGAAAGTGGTTGGACACTCAGATTCAGAGGATTGTGATCAACACCTAAGAGTCCCAATGGACACCAGTGACCAGTGGTGTCCTCAGGGGTCCATACTGGGACTGGTGTTTTTAATATCTGCATTAATGGCATAAGCAAAGGGACTGAGAACACACTCAGCAAGTTTGCAGGTGGCACCAAGCTGAATGTTGCTGTTGACACACCTGAGGGATGGGATGCCATCCAGAGGGACCTGGACAAGCTCAAGAATTGGCCCCATGGGACTCTCATGAGGTTTAATATGACCAAGTACAAGGTGCTGCACTTGGGTCAGGGCAACCCTCAGTATCGATCCAGGCTGGGGTGAACAGATCCAGAGCAGCCCAGCTGAGAAGGACTTGGGGGATGCTGGGGGTGAGAGGCTGGACAAGACCCGGCCATGTGCCCTTGCAGCCCAGAAAGCCAAACATGTCCTGAGCTGCATCAAAGGCAGCATGGGCAGCAGGTGAGGGAGGGGATTCTGTCCCTCTGCTCTGCTCTGCTGAGACCCCACCTGCAGTGCTGCATCCAGCCCTGGGCTCCCCAGCACAGGAAAGACATGGACCTGTTGGAGCAAGTCCAGCGGAGGCCAGCAAGTTGCTCAGGGGGGTGGAGTACCTCTGCTGTGAGGAAAGACTGACATTAATGGGATTGTACAGCCTGGAGAAGGGAAAACCTCAGGATGACCTAAGTGTGGCCTTCCAGTACCCAAAAGGAGCCTCTAAGAAAGAGGGAGAGGGGCTATTTAAGGCGGCATGTAGTAACAGGACAAGGGAGAACGGCTTCAAACACAAAGAGAGTAGTTTAAGATTAGATATTAGGAAGAAATTCTTTACCATGAAGGTAGTGAGGCACTGAAGCAGATTGCCTGGAAAAGTTATAGATGCTCCACCCCTGGAAGTGTGCAAGGCCAGGTTAGAGGGGGATCTAAGCAACCTGATCTATTCAAAGTTGTCCCTGACAATGGCAGAGGGGTGGAACTTGATGATCTTCAAGGTCCCTTACAATCCAAGCCATTCTTTGATTCTGTGACTCTGTGAATGAAATTTAACATGAGCCCACTCAATGACAAAAGCTGCCTGCACCAGGAACTGTCACTGAGACACAGCACTATCAGCATTCCCATACATTATGCAGGACATGATGTGTACCCCTGTAGGAGGTCATGGGGATGAACAGATCATTTGCTTGGTTAGTCAAAGTCACACAAACTGGCTCAGCTGGAATCCAGAAAGTCTTATGTATGCAAAGGGAAACAGTTACAGCCTGTCTGTCCACGAGAAAGGCCATCTTTCAGGTCCACACCCAAATTGCATGTCAGCACCATCCAACAAGCCTTGGCCATGGCACACACAGGGTCCTTTGTGCCAGGAAAGGTAAAAGGGTACGTGTGGAGGAGCAGAAGGACAGAGGCCACAACCAGCAGCACATGCCCATCAATAGCAATAACTTATATGAGGTGTTTGTTGTTAATTATTAATATTTGAATGTGATTTAACATCTTTAACAGCAACACTTCTGTAGGTATAGAGGCAGGACATAGTTAAGATACAAAAGGCTTTGATAAAATTTTGGTTTTTATCACACACATACCAGCACAAGCTATGGCTCTGTAGGATTGTGAATATGAGACAACACTGTAAACATTTAACTTTAAGAGAAAAGATGGCAGGTGACTATTGTGGGAGTAATAGAATTTTAGCCTTGTAATACCGTAATGCATTGGTCTGAGTATTCTGAGTATTTGCAAATAGGATAAATGTTTTACTACTGTGTATCCTTAAAGATATACACAAGATCAAGCTGATTTTCAATGTATTTGTACTGTCAGTGTTGGAGTGTCCAGCAAGTTTTGTGATATTATAGTGCAACAGAACTCTAGATGTGATGTTCACCAATAGACTAAGTTGATCAAAATCCAACATGAAGCAGCTAACTGACGGTTAGAGCACCACAATGCCTATAACATTAATGCATTACGATGTTCACTCAGTTTCAGAAATATTGATCTTTCTTCTATAGGAGCAGTCAGTTTTGTCAACAATAACTTTTACACACTTCGGCAAAGAACTTCAAACCTGGATTTAACTTACTTAGCCTTGATTCACATTCAACATAATCTTCCTGCTATCTCTCAGTGGGAGAAATCATGACTGAGAGAGGACATAGAACGGAGAGAACCTTCTCCTACTCCAGGAATCCATCTCACATAGTCCCATTTCTCCAGCGGGTAGCTGGATTACAGAATCTATTTTGCTTTGGTTTTTAATCAATCATGTCTCAGCTCAGAATTCCCCATGAATGTCCAGCAGAGCACTGATAATATAGTCAGTAAGTGATTAAGGGATCACTTAATGTGGAAATAAAAGCCCAACCTTAGTTTCAGGGCTGGGCACAATACCAACAGGTCCTGAGAAATCCACAACCCACCCCAGCAAAAGTCACCTTGTGACTTTTTAGCCATTTATACCAGTGTTAAAAAAATACAAAAAACCTCCTGCTTTCCCTGATGAAGTTTTATGTCTAGATTTCAAAGGTATAAAAAATTCCACAGGATTGTGACACTGAATACTCATGGCCTATATATTTTGGATTAGCTATTATAATATATAAAAAATATTTTACTAATTTGACAGACTTTATTAGTACAGAGGTTAATTGCCTTTCTCTGACACATTTTCACTGCCTACATCTGTGTCACAACATTATTTGCTTCATTAGTTTTTAAAGTGGAATAACTAAAATTCAGGTTATTGAAATAATATGACTGTGCTTCTGCACCACATTATTTGCTTGCAATTCAGCTGATGAATCACCTATATTTCAAGCAGAGCTGGCCTTGCATTTGGAGGAATGCCAAGAAAACAGGTCAGTGTTATCAGCTGTATGCACTGCTACCCCTTTTCATTTCCCTTGCCATCTTCCAAAAACAGTTCTTTCCTGCAAGAAGATATTAAGAGTTAAGATGACAGCAGCTGAACTATTCCTTTATTGGGAAGCTTTATTTCTTATTGCACCTATTTTTCAAGTTTGATTTGTGGTTTTAGCAAAACACAAGCTTTGTCTAGAAGTTCTGGTCTTTAGACCATTACTCAGAGGAACACATTGGTGCTGACTGAATGATTAAGTAGGAAAAGGATTAGTTGACACACACCAGCACCCACTGAGCAAAGGACAAAACAGAAACACAGGTTTCCTGCTGTGAAAATGTGCCTGTCCCAATGGAATATCTCTATCTTGCAGCCCATGACCAAAAATGCCAGAATATGTGTCTGAAGTGCTGATGTGAAAGCCTGTGTGATACTGGTCCACCACAGCAAGTGATGAGAGCAGAAGACCATGACTGCCCCAAACAGCCCACAATCCAGTTAAGGCAGTAAGAGAAAGCAGACATACAGAGAGCATAGGAAAAGATGAAACAACATGGGCATAACACTGCTTTTTTTTCATTATTTTTTAATACTACGCTTGATCGGGAAGTACAGGACAAAATATGAGATATTGAGTATGCTATCCCAGGAGTCTCTTCTTGCCCTCTGTTCCCATGTCAGATGAAGGCAAGAGTCATGTGCAGCACAGCTGCTGCCCAAATGGGGCTGTGTCTTACAAAAGGGATTGCTCTCACGCTGTGGATGAATGTGTGAGTCAGCCAGAGCATGTCCTTTCACTTTCTGTCCTAAATGTGCCTCTGTACACAGCTCACAACCTAACTCAGACACGCATTCATTTGGTATCAAGTCCCACAAAAAATCTGCCTTCACCACTGATGATAAAATGCCTTTAAGCACCCCTAACTTTGCCCCCTTAATTGTCATAGCCCACCTTCCTCCAACAATTTCTTCTCTCCTTTCTCTTCCTTACTGTGCTCCCTGTTTAATGTAAGAAGGATTCTAGGAACATTTCCTGACCTTTTGTGCCTTCAGTAATGTGAGAATACAGACGAAAAACATCTGGAGGAAAGCCCAGATGTAACAGCCTCAAAAAGGTGCCTCCAGACCATGCTTGTGGCTTGTCCCTGTATGGCTCATGGATGGATGTAGTGTCTGCGCTGTGCTGGTCTGCTCACGCCAGGCTCCAGCCCTGGGCCAGCATATGAAAGGAAAGCCAGCCACAGCCAAAGGGGGGCAAGTCCCCTCACTCTACACCTACTCTGCACAGACTCAGCTCACTCCAGCACAAACAGTGTGGATGCAGCAAGCCCATCCCAGACTGACTTCACCCCTAGCAGCATGGACATGAGCTAGTCTGCAATAACTTGCTGACCAGACAAGGCTTATTCTCTGCTGATGGTCACAGGTGTGATATGAGCAACCCTGAAATGCCACAAGCCAGGCTGTCAGTGATCTCATCCCAAGATCTGATGCAGCTTGCATGTCAACCCTGAGCTGGTTCGTACAAGCTTACTGTGGCACAGGCTAGGAGAATCCCAAGAGAGCAGCAAGGAACTCACTGCAATCACCTGCCCAGCTTTGTTCCCAATTCTGAGCAGCTGAAACACAACTACACATTGCTATGGCTACGCTAGGTTTGATACCCAGCTCAGTGCTACGTTGAGCAGAGCTAAAAGTGCACCTCTAGATTACAGGAGAATCCCAGCACAAGCTGCCTTTCGACAACAGCTGCTCCCCATGCAGCTATTCCCCTGCACATCCCTTCCTCCCCCTTCCACTGCAGAACAAAATCACTGAGTACAGTGCACATGGGCAAAAAACATAATTACATACACACACACACTATCTTGAACCCTTCATAATTACATTTTAAATTGGTTTACTCAGAATCCTTTCAGCTAATCATTTTCACCCAATTCTAATCAACTCCAAGCACTAAAATAAATATACAGCATCTTTACCTGGTGTAGCCCCTCTCTTCTGCTTTAAGCCCTCACACTCCAGTTTGCTGGGCATTGGGAATTTGGATATGACCCGTTTTAGGTTCAACTTTCATTATAAGCAAGCACCAGGCTTTCATTCTAAGCCACCAACTGCACTGGCAAAATACACACGTGCAAACCAGTGGCTGCTTCTGTCTCTGTGGAATCCCACAAATATTTTCTTCACTTTCAGTTCCCGCGCCTCTGGATAGCTTATAAATGTATGGCTGAAACAGAGTGCAAAAACTCGATCCAAACAGATGCCTGATTCTCATTCAAAATCAGTAACAGGATTACTTTCCCTTACAACTGAGTCTGAACCAAAGAAGCTCAGTCTGCATCAAGGGAAGCAGTTCACAGTTTCTTACTTGCTATGCAAAAGTTCTTACACACACAACTGTAAAATCTGCATTTTCATGAGCAAGTCAGCATTTCTTTGAGCTGTCTCTGGCCTACACTTGCCTGCCTGTAGCTTGCATACACAGTTTAGGAAAGGAGGCTCAAAAATTCAACCCCAAGTATCTTTAACTCACCAGAGCTCTGTGTACTTCCCATATTCTTCTAGCTGTCTTTCATGACATGACCACTTTCTCCCTCCTTTACCTTGCTGTGTAAGTCCTGTGTGGCTGGAGCCAGGCAGCTGGTGTAAAACCTTGAGAACCGTGAAGGAGAAGGACAGTCATTTTCCCTCAGTTCATAGGCACCCTTACTAACTCTCAGCAGCACAGCAGTGTGAATCTAGCTCTCAGCAATGCTTTAATAGCAAAGCTGAAGGTGTGAAGCTTCATTACTTTTAAAATATACTACACAGTTCTGCATATACATTATGCTCCATCTCACAGCACAGAGTGCTGCTTTCCAGCCACCCAGCCCAGTGCTTTATTCTTACTTTATTCTTTCCCAGAACTCTGTAAGACTGCCTACTATTTTTAGCTTCTCTTTGTGGGTGGTGAGGGAGAAACCAAGAGGTTAACTGCTTTGTTTGATGGCTGGGCATGGGCACCGTCATCTACCCCCACAGGGCTGCCAAGGTCTAAACCCAGCAGGACTGTCCCTGTGCTTAATGGCAGTTTCTGAGGTTTTCACTGGTCTGGGGGAGGTGGGAGGACAGGTGGATTGCCATGCTCCAGAGACAGAAAAACATGTTAGTATTTTAATCACTGGACAGAAAAACAAGTAAGGAGGAAATTAAGTTTCCAAAATACCTTTTTTTTAATTCACATCATGAGTTGCCTCACCTGCTACCAGCTGGCTCACAGGGATTATTTGCCCTTGGGCTTTGCCTTCTCTTGCCACATGCCCTCCTCAAAGCAGCTGTGACCACATCACACACTGACTCACTCCCTGCCTCTCCACAGGACCTGAGCAAGCTATTTGCCCTCAGTCAACTCTTGTTTATGGGTTCTGATACAAAAGACAAGTGTTCATGTGGCATACTGTATCTAGGAAAATGTCATGCTTCATACATTCAGTTATCAACCACTATGCCAAGTGCTTTATGTTATCTACAAAAAGCAGACTTCAGAGGGAAATGAACTATGGCAAATCAAAGTCTATTACTGGGAAAGAGAGGAGAGTTGTAAGCCAGGCTTGCAGCATTCTTCCAGCTGCATAACTTTCTAAATAACTTTACCCAGCCGAAGAGTCAATAAATGGTCACCCAGTTGCAATCAAAAATAACAATTCATGTGCTGCTACCCAGAGGGGCTTTTCTAAGCCCCCAGGGCACAACTGCAGCAGACAGCCGCACACTAGGTCAGAGACAGCAACAAGAAGAGTGAAAAATGTCTCACACCTCCCCAGCAGCTGGGAGGGAAGCAATGAGAAAGACCCACTCATCCCACCAGTGTCTCCAGAGGCCACTACCACCCACTTCCAAACTCAAAGCAGGGCAACACTTGGGCTGAATATCCTACCCCCACGGCCAGGACTGAGTGCTGCTGCAAGTGACTGCTCAGCAGGACAGGGTGGTGATGTGCCCAGCCTCAGCCCTGATGCAATGAGTTCATTTCTCCCCACTGCTCTGTGATTGTCCATCTACAGATACACACTGCAGCAGTGCCTGGACCAAAGCGCTCCCTACCTGCAGGAATTCCCTACTCTCTGCAGTCTCCAGTTCTGCAACAGGTTTGAGCCCTGCATGGGAGGCAGAGGACAACCAGCCCCATCCACCAGTTGGCTCTGTAGCCAAGTCCATAGTCACCACTCAAAATATAAACCAGGTATTTTCATCATAGTCCAAACCAGTTCATTCCTGATTCACAGGAATGAAACAAATGGGATCTTTTTTTTCTGATCTTGATTCTCAAAGACTGAGAGCCACTGAATAAAAGATGGCTTTGAAACATGCCAGCTTTTCTGGAATCTGAGAGAAGGGATATGAAATTCAGAAATTAAACCTTAACCCAATCTTTATAGTTGTTCATTTGTATTAGGTCAAGACAAAATCAAGAGCTCACATTCACAAAAACAATGTCCAAAAAGTTTGGACATTGGACTTGCATCTGGATCTGTCAGCGTGGGTGTACATATATCAGCGGTGAAGAAATTACCATAGGAAATTAAAGGCACCAACACACAAATCTGCAGTCGGTAAGAACAATGAAGAGGAACTGTTTAAATTTATCAGGAACAAACAAAATCCTAACAATGGGATAGCTCCACAGCAAGATAGGAATCTCAAAATTGTCAGTCATGATTCATAGAAGAAGAAATATTCAATAAATATTTCAGGTTTGTATTTGGAAACTAGTAGGATGATGTATTCTTATCTCACAGTGATAAGGAAACACTTTCTATTCCATCAGTTACTTAGAGGAAAGTTAAACAGCTGCTATCAAAACTGAACATTTTTCAATCAGCAGCACTTGGTAAGTTGCACCTCAGCATACTAAAGAAATGTGCCAAAGAGTTTTCCAAAATGTTTGTGTTGATTTTTCATGCATCTGGGACCACTGAACAACTTCGAGAAGACTGGCAAAAAGCTCATGAGGCATTACTATTTACAGAGGGTACAAAAAGCAGGCTGGGCAACCACAGGCTGACTAGCCTAACACTGATCCACAAGTCAAGTAGATTGATGTGAAGGATTACTGAGAGAACAGTCTTTACATGACTGATGCTACCCAGTGTAACTCATGGCCTGGAGATGACACAACTCAGCAAGTCCCCTCTACCTCCAAGTCTCATTTGCCTTGCACCTTCATCCCACTCAGATGGGCACTTGCAGGTCAGAGTTGAAAAAGGTTTAAAAGATAGCAGTGTAATTAATAGTCATCAGCATGACTTCATGGAAAAGTCTTGTCAAATGAGCTCAGTGTTGCTTTTTACTGAAATTACCAGTTTAGCTGATAAAGATAGCTGTGTCTATGTCATGGGTTTCAACATCTGTGAGGCATTTAACTCAGTCCCACATGGCATTCTGATTAAAATAATTAGCATTATTCAGAATTAATGTACCTCTTATTAAATCGATTAAAAGATGGTGAGCCAAAAGTGAGCCAAAGGCAATCCTAACAATCATTCCCATCTTCAGAAGATGCTTAATGGGATCCCCCAGAAACCTCTTAGGTCAGTGCTGCTCACTATCCTTAAAAATTATTTGAAGAAAATGGAAAAATATTGCTATTAAAAGATAGATCTCATTTCAAAATTGCTAGAATAGTAAATGATGGAGAGAAAAATAGTTATTCTGGCAGATGTACATCACTGGGTTTAGTGGATTCACTGACACCTGAGTTTTAATAAGCCAATGCACCAACACACCAGTGCCTTAAAATCTACAGCTCACTCAATATGTGGCAGGAGCCCCACAGCAGGAACAGGAAGTCCTAATGGGTCATTTCCATCTTAGCATTCTGTGGTGCTCAGCTGGACTGGATTTTTCCTCGGTATGGCTACTAAATTTACCAGGAGAGAAGGCAGCAACAGTGCTGGACATTGAACCCAGAGTATTCACACTTGCTGGCTCTAGGACAGTGAGACAAACTTCTCCAGGAATCCTCAACGTATTGCTGGGATTGTCAAGCTCCTTCAAAAGGTGTTTCAGAACAAAAACACCCTCCTCACCCTCAGCTATCATCATTAGGTGTCAGAATGAATGCTGAATGGGAAAGGATGGACACAATCCCTCCTACCACTTTGCAGGAAGACATCTCTGCCTTGCTTCTCATTTGAGACACTCTGTTGTAAGCATTCAGTCTCTCAGAAGCTCAGCAGTGAATTCCACTGTGTGAGCCAAATTTCTTCTTCCCCTTGATTTTCCATGTGATCTGCCTCAGCCTTTGGCCCAAGCACTCCTGTTTCCAGGTGTGCGGTTAGGCTGCGTGGCTGAATGGGACCTGGACACAGTTTTATCCATGACTTCCCTGTGCTTAATCTTACAGAACCTGCTACTGATGGTGTGCGTCTGGGCTTAGCAAAATGCAAGCAAGAAATCTCAGGAACTCCTACATTGTCCCATACCCCAGTATGAGGATATATTACATGCTGACTCATAAACCTCATAAAGGTTTAAAGTGATTAAAAAAAAAAATCATTTGGGCAAGACTTTGAGCTCTTCTCCTTTTGCTGTTTCAAAGACATTCTTTTTTGATAGGCTGGAGCACCAGAGTCTCTCTAGCCAATTTCTGCTTCACTGAGTATTCATCTCATTTGGGGCTCAATCGGGTGCTCCTGGGAAGGGAGCTCTCACACAGGGGAAGTCAGGGCAGAAGCGTGGAGAACAAACCCTCAGTTAATAGCCCTGAGCTCCAGTGACTTGGTTCCTTCAGAACAGGTGCTTCCCAACACAGCCCCAAAAGTAAACCTAAACCTGCCCTGACTGGAGCAAGAGGAACAAGGGACATGTCCATGAATAGTGAGCCTCCACAGCTGCTGCACCCTGCTGTGGCTATGAGGATACCTCCAAACTGAGCTCAGTACATGACCACAGTGCCATCAGCTCCATCCCAGCTTGGATAACAAGCAATTTTCCAAAAGGCTTATGCAGAGGAATTATGTTCCTGTAAAAAAACAAATTCTGGATTCAGAGCAGGGACTTGTGCCCTCAGCTGCTTTTAACATCTCTGTAGAACAACTTGGCAAAGGAGGTAAGAAGAATACCAAATTCTGGGCTTGTGGGCTGATGAAATTAGTTATAATTTTTGCTAGGAACAATGTTGTGCTTTCAAAGCCTCAGCCATAATGGTGCAACAGTACTAGAACAGAGGTAAAACTGATACCGCCTGATAAATACAAGGTGTATTTCTTAACAGTGGCATTCTTTAATTGTCCTGACATTACATACAAAGAAATCCTCTACACAAAACTCCAGAGCAGCCTTTGCAGAGCCTCCATCCAAGAAATAATGCAGCACAAGGCTCAGCAAGCTCACCATTGCCTGTGTGCCTGGCGGAGCTGACTAAAAGACCAGTAGCAGCTGGCAGGAAATGGGTAAGAAAGCTGACCACAGATAAACTGTAGGATGCTGAAGAGTAGCAGAAGATATACTCTGGGAGAGGAAGCCAAGTTGTCAGGTCACACCGTAGTCTAGTGCATACAGTACATACAGTCTGCTATTGAAGTATGCGGCCACCAGATAATGGTCAGGGGACACAGCTGTCAGGCAACGATGAAGTAACTCCAAGGAGTCTGAAGCAGAGTGTGGTACAGCTGCGGATGTTTCTGTTGATCAGGATAAAGCCTGCCTGTCTCAAGGGTACCATAGCAAATGCAGCGTCATGTGAGTGGTACTAAATAATTAGATTCACAATGCTTATTTAAATCAGCATTGATTGAAACAGGATACCACCGAAAGCTCCTCAGAGCCAGGGCTGATCCGAGCTTATATGGGAGCACTGCATAGCCTAAATAAAACAACGTTCATGTCTCGTGCTCATTTTACTGGTAATGCCCCAGGCAGCATCAGGGAGGGTTTTTCCTCTGCGCTGCAGATTTGGGAAGTCAGTGGCTGTGCGGAGGCCGGATGAGGGATTTACCTCCACTTCAGCAGGAGCAGAACAGGGCCTCAGGTATCATTTAACATTGAAGGCTGTGCCCAGGCTGAGTGCTAGTGTATCTGCTGTGGAGATACTGAACTTTATTCATTATATGATGAAGGTAATTACCAGTCATTAACCTGCTGGGTGGGAAACAGTGCAGCATGCTGAGGGGATCCAGGAGAAATGTGATGACAGAGCAGGGCATGTTTTGCTGGTTTTGACAAACAGCCAGAAAGCTGCTGCTGGATCATAAAGGGATCAAAGAGCAGGAGTTTAAAATACATCAAGTAATGGTTTATAAATGCTGGTTCTTAGTCATGCTGCTCTCTAGGAGGCTTTTTCAGATGATCCACTGGCTGAAATCTTATTTCAGGCTCAGGAAGCTCCTAAGGTAAAGGGAAAGAGCCTCAGCCAGACCCACAGATGTGTGTTTAACAGCAGTTGCTCAATGAGAGAAGGCAGGACCCTGACAGGCAACACTGGCCTTTAGACAGCTCTAGGAGACGCCTCTGCTCACCGCAGGTGCCCGAAGGAAGAATTAACTGTGCTCCAGCTGTGCAGAGACATTTCAGCACGAGGGAGAGCCGCTGCCGAGGCAGCACCGCCGCAGTGAGAGGCAAGGGCAGCGCTACGAGCCCGCCGGTCAGCCGGGGGCAGAAACTGCCCTTCAGCCTGGAAGCAAAGGCAAGATGGGCAAGCTGCCGTGTGGGGACTGAGCACTTCATCCTTCTCACCCTTCAGAACAAAAGGAACTGACGCACTAACTGATCTGACATTTGCTTTGGTGGTGGTTTTTTTTTTAAATTCCATGCATTCTCTAAATAATGGGAACAACGGGGCTTTGCACCTGGGAAGGCCGTTGTGCATTTCTCTCCGATAGGCAGGATATCAGGGTTAGCTAAATATGAGTTCAGCTGCGGGACTGACTCACTGCTTGTTCCTGGAACTGTCTGAAGGAGGGGAGGATGCTGTGGGCAGGCTCTAACTGTATCATCTGGGTTAGGGCCGGTAGCAGATGGTCCTAAAAACATACTTCCATGTGGGTTTAAAATAGCGCAGCACCCACAATCAGCTGAATGGGGAAATGTGAAAAAGGCTTGTCACACAAGGAATGCTGCTGTAAAGATCTGCAGTCAGGAGGGGATCCAAAGTTTCACCAGCCCTCACAGTACAGAAGTGCCCAAGGCTGTCTCCTCGCTCACACTGGCTCACACCACTGCCATGGCCCACCAGCCCTGGCAGGGGGATTCTAGCCTCCCCGTCATATTTCATGAACAAACTTTTTTCCCCCACCACAAAATCAAATTAGGAAACTTTCTCTTAGAGCAGCTTTTCCAGTGAAGCAGCACTCCTTGTCCACTACATAAACTTAAGCCTGAAAAACTGAATTGGAAAAAAAAAAAGAGAATTGCTTGTCCTTTGTGAGTCAACCTACTGTAGTGTTGATCAGCAGCGAGAGCCCTAAATACTCTGAGTCTATAGTTACATCCTTCTGGCTGCCCTGATGCCACACACAGAGTAAAAGAGGTGGTGACAGGGGAGGAATTGGCAGACGGCTCCAGGGCGTCAAGCAGGCGGCTCTTCCGAAGAGGCAGCTGAGCTACCCGGGGGTCAGCAGGGAGCAGCCCAGGAAGCCTCGGAAAGATGCCCCAGCACAAGCCTTAGGTGAGTGTCCACACCATGCAGCAGCCCAAGGAGAGTGTCCAGCTGGCCGTGGGAGGCATAGCAGTGCGGAGAGCACTGCAGGGCTGCCCTGTCCCCTGCCCCAGCCCACCCGAGGTCGACCTGAGGGAGTGGGATGAAGTGAAAACTGAGGAACTGCATTGCTATTGTGTGCCTGACTTTCTTAGGCTGATGGGTACAGAGATGCTGCAGAGAAAAGAACACTCTTCCATTCCCCCAGCCCTCCCTCTGTCCTCCCTGATGTAAGGGCTGTTACTGACAAAAGAACCTGATTCTTCTTCATTCTTCCATATTGGTGTCTCAGTAGGTATGCAAATACCACCAAAGATTTCTTGCTCCTTCCCCTCTTCCCCACCTCCTGCCTTTTTGCCATGCAAGCACCAAGAGCAATCTGGCCTGTAACCTTTAGAGGAAGAGAAATATCACAGGCACATCTGTTTTTACAGCTAATTGGCCACAGTTTTTGAAACGGGCAGAAGTAGCACAGATGAACAAAAAGAGTTCTCTGAGAAGCCCTGGCCACTGTGGGGGCCTGGCTCTAGCTTCTAGAGCAGTTCATGGCATATCCCATTGATGCCAGCAAAACACATCAAGATTTGCTTGCGATTGCACCAACTCCTGGTGGAAACAGGTCCAGCCCCCTTTGCTCCGCTGGAACTTGCAAGAGTACACAGCAGTGCATTTGGTCCTCCGTTTGAAACACGTTTCAAAAGCAAAGATTTTCCTAGGCGTTACCCCAGTCCTAAAAAGTGAACACATGGTGTCTACACCTTGCATTTAGTTTTCAACATCTCCTGTAAACTGCTTTTAGCATGCAAGAAAGCATTTCAGAATGCATTTTAAAAAAATATTTTCTGTGTTTCACATGACTGGGTTTTTATCAGCACAGAAGTGTTAGTACAGCACTGGATTGTTACACACTTAGCCAGTACAATAACGGCTGTAACAAGAGATGTTTTAGATGAAGATTATTTATTACTGCCAATAGTTGCAGAGAAAGTGCTTGTTTGGGCAGAGTGGGCTGAGGGGAGGAAGGGCTGTTCTGGTTTTTGCTGCAGCCTTCACTCATTACTTTTTCCAGAAAGCATTAAGCTTCCCGCCTGCACTTGCAGTTTACATCCCACAATTTTATCTAGGCTGAGCAATTTTAAGAGATTGGAAAGCTATTTGAGTTCACACAGGGTTGCCCTTTTCACCCATGTCTTCACATTTTGGTTCTAGCCAGCAGCAGTAAAGGAGCTTCCCTCCACATTCATCTCTACCTGGCCCTACGAAACAGACTTAGCCAAGCAAAAATGGCCACTTTTGTTTAAACTAGAGTTGCACAAATTGGGCAGGGCACTTTCTAGATGTCAAAAAAAAAAAAAAGGCATAGTCTTAAAATATCTGAATAGCACTACTGTTTCTGCCTCCAAGTACACACAGAAGAAATTTTCCAGAATCAATAAGATAATCTTTTTCCTTATTGCTTATGCAAACTACATGCCCCTTTAACTGGAAATGATCACTTCCCCAGGATCCTTCTTAATTTTACTGCCTCTACATCTCTCCCCAAGAATTCAACATACAATGGTGAAATAGTGAGCCTAACATATGCTGCAGTCTGAGTACATAATATTTTGCAATAAATGTAAATTATATATATATATAAATATATATATAAACAGAAAGAGAATGACTGTGAGAAAGAACAACCCTACCTACTTCCCATTCATGTTATGCAAACACCTTTCACATGTGTCTTTGCTCACTGAATGCAAACAGTGAGTATGCATACAGCTATGCCCACAAAGCACACATTCCTCATTAAAACCCATGCAATACATTTGTATCTGATTGACTTTTAAATCCTTCATCTTCCCACAACTACATCTTCCCCAAATCTAGTGGTCCAAATCCTGTTCACTTCTTCAGACAGTCTGTTGCAGTCAGGGTCTTCTGCCTCCATTAGTGGAAAGTGCCCTCCCATCCCTGGGAATGTTACTGGCTTGAGCACCAGGACTGGTGACATCCAGTTTTACACCATCAGCAACAAGGTGAAGAGGTGATATGTGGAGTTTGTTGTCATGCAAGAGGAATAGACCGTGCTTTCCAACGAGGCAATATTTTTATGGAAAATTAAGGCACACGAGGACATTAACAGGCTTCATTTTCACACAGGGGAAAGTTTTTCTCTGATTATTTTTAGAAAGATTTACTGGTTTTAATTTTGGTAGTTGGATCCTAAAAAAGGAAGCATGGCACATGGCCTCTTAAAAAGTTGCAAAACCCACTCTCAATAAAATTTAATATGCCCTGACTTGGCTTTCCTTTAATGTGCACTGTGTGAAGTACAGTGGTATAACATTTTTAGCATCAATCATTTCAGCACACTTCTGAGTAATGTGACTACCTCACACCTCTGTAGATAGGACATTTATTCAACAGTGCCACTTATTTTCTCTGCACTATGTGCACGTCTGGAAACCCACAAACATGTGTATCACTGGCAGCTTTTCCTTGCTATCCAACATTACTGCCCAGTGAGGAGTCACTAAGTGCACGGAGATCAAGAGAACTGTGCTAACACAAACTCACTTCAGCAGACCAGATTGTCATCCTAGCAAAACAGGAGCTCTGGTGAGTCCATGATACTATGTTTTCTGGGTGAGCACTGTTGTGTCTGTGTGTATGTCTAGGTAAATTTCCCATCCACTAGTCCTTGATGGAATAAAATGGCCAAATCTGCTGCTGCAGTGAACTGACGGAGTCCTGTGTAATTTGACAGAGCTGTAACAGATTACACCTACCAAATAGTTGGCTCCAGGAAAGAATTTTGCTGCCATCATTATTATGTGAAAGCAGCGCTACTATAGATTGTATTATTTATTACATATTTATGTCACCAGTGCAGTCAGGAGAGTGCAGCATAAAATGAGGAGGAGCAGGGCCACCTAGCTCACCAAGTTCAATCCCTCCAAAATCTTATATATAGATGTTCTGCCCAGAATGGCCTGTAAACACTGTGAACATTTTCGCTGTCCCACCCACACCCCCACACCCCACCTGAAATAGATAAAAAGTGTAGTGTACCACAGGGAGCATGAGACATGAACGTGTCCATGTTTTGGGCCACAGAAGTAACAGAATTTCCTCCCATCCCCTAAAAGAGTCCATTCAGGTACCACCGTATATCCTGGATACCACAAGGAGCTTTGGCTTTGTGAAGTTAAAATGTGCACCCATCAGGGCTGAATATTTATTCAAGTAGATACCGACCAGTAACATTTTGGCTAGTAAAATAGATTCCTTGAGCTGCAAACTAAACTTTCTACAGAGTGGGTTAAATATCAAGATTGTACAGAAGAGGAGTTCAGGAAGAAGCCTTTGTTAGTCAGTATGTCCCTTGTTAATCTTGTTAGTCAGCATCACTGCAAAACACATAAATAAGGCCATATTTCCCACAGAAAAAGCTATAAAGTAGCAAAGTGAAAACTACTGCTGATTTAAAGGAAGAATCCCCATTTTCCTAAAACTAGTTTTCCTCTAGGAAACACTTCCCATAAAACACAGAAAGTCAGCACATTTGGGTTTTAACAGGGACAATCAGATCAGTTCAGCTTTGAACCTCTTGTGTGAGATATTCACTAAGATTTTCAAAGGAACAGGTTGATTTGAAAGCAGAATTAGACACTTCATATGTAATGATCCAGTTATCACCTAAGACTAATTTTCAAAAATTGGATATGAATTGGCCACAGGATATGGTTAAAAGGAAGTTCGTAGAAAGAGAGCACATGAAATCTACAGCCAAAATACATATGGACTAATTTAAAAACAGGATTAAAGGAAATTCACAAAGTCATTTTGCTGCCAGATGTAATTAGTATGTTTAATATGTGAGATCACCTGAATCTACTTCTACTTGTTTTGTGTCCCATTAGGAGTTTCACAGGAGCAGTAATATGATTGAGTGGCCCCTGTGAGGGATGAAGCTTAGGCTGCTTTGAAACAAATTGAATTAATTTGAAATGATTCTTTCCAGGTATGACATTCTTGGAAACAGATGTGGGGATAAGGAGGGAGGGCATCAAAAGTCCAGATATATAGTCCTGAAGCTGTATCCACCTTTTTGTATAAACATCGGCACCTTTTAAAATATTTCCAGAAATACTGTAATGCTTGAAAACCTGTGCACATAAGATTACAATTGTTGATACTCCACAGAATTAGGTTACCATTTGAGATACTACAGTGACAAGGGTCCTCACACAAATTTTCCATCTCTATCACTTCTCTAAAATGTGAAAGTTGTGGGGATTGGATTATGCAAACGTTTTTTGTAGGATGTTAAAAGAGTAAATTTATACCCGGACATTTCTTGGTGAGTAAAACAGGCCAGATTCCAGTTCATTGGCTGAGACAAGGCCTCCGTGGAGGAAAGGGAGCCTTATTTTGAGAGGCATTCACAGCCCTTCCACTAGATTTCACTATTGTTGATTGATTTTACATGGAAGTCACTCAGGGGTTTACACTGCTGAGTAGCAGTGCAAACTCCTAAATAGGATAGAGCAGATTTATACTGTTTCACAAACAAATGGTATCATAAATGCTTTAAATAGTACAGTTACACAGCTAAAATACTATATACCAGCAGAGGAGGTGGAGGTAAGGGCAATAAGGATAGTATCAGGAGAAAAAATGTTCTGAGACTCAGAACATCTAAAATTTACACTCAGTTCTGTAAGCTACAAGTGCTCAGCTCGCCTGAAAACAAGCCCATGCATATGCATTCTCATTTTAACCTACAAAAACATTTCAAAATCCAGGCCCTGATCTGGCAAGATGCGGAATGTTTTGCCTTTTCATCAGACAAGCCTCTAAAAGAGATACTGAAGCGTGCATACTGTAGGAGCCGAAGCGCAGCCACAAAGGCTAATTTACCCAGCCAAAAAGCAGTCATTGCTGCCACTGCTATGCAGACATACCCACTGCCTTCAGCAAAACTTTAGTGAAGACTGAGGGCACTTGTCACTTCACAGGGAGCACTCAGTGTCTTCCAGGCTCACATTGGGTCTACATATGGATGAGCCGAATATTTTTCACTACAAACACTCTTCCCCTTCCAGGCCTCCTTCGCTTTCAGTTCTGAAGGGTGAATTCATTGAAAACATCTGCACTACTAGAAACATTCTGTGCTTTTTCCAAACCTCATCCCCATGGTGGCTCTGTAGTAATGGAGAATAGACAGAGCTGCATAACACAAGCCTGCAAGCAATGAACTGCTGTAGGGAGACGATACCAAACGCTGGAGCTTTGCCTCCAGTACCTAGCCACTACCTGGGCTCTGCTCACCTTCTGCCCTCTGCCATACAGCCAAAAGGTTTCCCCCTCTGTCATACAGCCAAAAGGCTTCCACAGCAACTGGCACATGCCACCACACCACTCTTAGCTCCACGATACAGAACACAGCTTAAACAAATCCCGCTTAACAGTGTCATGTTACCTTCTGCACACCTAGGAGTTGCTGCATGCTTCCCTTGGTATCAAGGCCAGTTCTGGAATTAGTTTTTGGATCTTTTACATAATTGCTATCTCTCCTTCTTTTATAATTTTTTCCTGATTTTCTTTAACTTTTCAGACTTGCAGCACTAAAGAAAGGGCTTTCTAACTGTGTCACAACAAGACAGAAGGGGCATAAATGGGTCTGATCCTGTTTCATTCACAAGCAGCAGCAATGAACTGGGCTAAGACTGCAAGAGCACATTTATGGCAGCAAACTTTAATAAGCCACATGAAATCTTCAAACAAGGGAAAGGAAAAGATGTATTTTTGTTTGGGGAATAAGGGATGTGGACCAGCCTTCAGCAGGCCTACCAGGAAGGCATGTGTAAGGGCTTGCGTGGCCATCTGTTTCTCCTCCTTATCAGCACTCCAGTGCCAGCTGCCTCTGTGGCTGAGCCGTCCCACGAGCAGGTCCCCTGCCCAGTCCTGTGCTGCTTCTGTCTACTCCTCACTAATCCCACATATCTCTATGAACTGCTTCCTACCAGTCCTATTTGGCCCCACCCCGCCGTAAACCCCATATAAATCACAGGGGGGAAGCTGGCGTCTCCGCCATGGTGCCTGCTGGCAGCGCTGCTCCTGTCCCTGAGCGGTTGCGGGGGCACGCGAGTCGGTGCTGCGCTTGCTTTACTTCCCGTGTTCTTCAGCCTGCTGAACCTCCATTTCCTGCAGTGCCATAGGAGTGTGGTCCAAGCCTGAACAACCATGGGATTTATGTTTGCTGACCTAGCACCCACATCCCAGTGCTGCCGTGCTCAAACTGCAATTAAAGCTGCAAAGGCAGCCCAGAAGTAGATACCCCGGATAGACAGGCAAGATAAGAACCTAATAGCAGATAGACAGGCTGATAGGCGAGTTTGAAAGCTGCAGCCACCTGGGAGCCATGCACGGTGATGCAATCCAGCAGTGGCAGTTGCCAAAGTCGTTCTGACAGCAGAGGCCGAGGGTGGGCAGGGCGCCCGCAGGGGCGCCGGGGAGGGGAGCTGGGTCCATCTGCGCAGAGGTGTGAAAACAGCAGAGCCACAGCCAGGCTCCCTTTGGGGCGACTCGCAGCGCTGGCAGCACAGCACTCCACTAAGCCTTGTGCTCAGAGACCATGAACAAGCAGGATTGAAAAAATATGTGTAACCTGGCTAAAGGACAGCAAGCTGCTGGGGGAACGGAAGGGGAAGGCAGGAGAGCGTGGTAGGCTGTGGATATCTGGAGGATACTGACCCCAGCAAGGGCACGGAGGCCAAGTAAGAGAGCAAGAAATCATCCAGGATGCTACGTTTTGCATTACCGTTCCGTGAATGAAATACTGGATAAAATTAGGAGAAGAACAATGAAACCCAGCCAGGCAGGACAGGCTGGCAGATGCACTGGCACTACCTCTCCTTTGGATTCCAGGACCTCCATAAGCAGGGTAACAGGGAAGAAGGCATGGGAGTTGCTCCCACAGCTCACCCAAGGCACAGCAGCCAGACCTGGCCTTCTCAATTCACTTGCAGAGGTGGAGAGGATCCATCTCTATTGTAGTATCTTTCAGCCCAGGAGGCATGGTCACAGACCAACCATGAAGACAATTCAGAACAAAACAATGATGCCACTCCCCAAAGAATTACCCGTTGATCTAAGTGTATGAGAAGTAATAGCAATTGGATGTAGTCTCTCCACCAGGGACTTAGAAATTTACAGTGAGTTGCCACAGCACTTTCACTAGCTTTTCAGCCTTCTCTTTAGCTTTACTGCTTTCCAGCCAATAAATTAATCTATACAAAAGCCAACATTGAATGCAATTTTCACTTTAACCTACATGTTGAACTTCAATATCTTCAGTGAACCCAGAGTTAGAGAAGGACTGATGTAGTTTGCAGGACGGGTTTATAAAGATTATAAGATTTATAAAGATTTATAAGATTATTATAGACTGTTGTTATTATAAGTATAATAATAACAACTTCATAATTTAACTGTTTGTCTTCAAGTACAACAGCTATTTCCTACTAGTTCCCAAATACTGCTACCAGCGCAGCAGGAGGTGCCTTTGTCACAGACCTCCACATCAAGATTAAGGATGGTGAAGGACTGACAACTGAATTACAGTGGAAGTACTTTCTCTTGTTTCAGTGTTGAAGGATCTAGAAGGGCAATGCAGCAAAGGTCACACCATTATCACCAACACAGGCTTTCAGAACTTCCCTTCCCTGGGCTGTCAACTGAACTAGTTATTACAAACCTCTGGCTACCTCTTGGAGAAGAGGCAATAGTCTGTACAGCTTATTTCTTATTTTACTTTTAAGAGGTGATTTGTATTACGAAATAGAGTATGATCCAGGTGTCCTTGTGCTAGATGCTGCAAAAAGTTTTTTGAGAAATTTTTTGCAAAGGGAACCTAAAAGCTAAAAACAAGAATATTTAGGAGAAAAGTGAAATGGAGAGGAGATGTTCTACCACTGAATCAAACTTAAATTCCTATTGAAGAACACGTTCTCACTTGAAGAAGTGATTGCAGAGTCTATTGGAGTTTCTGTGATTTTACTGAGGCTGAGCACTACAAATATTAATTATTTGAAACAGACAGGCTAAAACTTCCTGACCAAACACCCTAAACAATGTACAAATGTGGATTTGAGTGAGATATGAATTCTGACTGGATCCAGTCCCATGAAGGTCAATCCCATGTCATACAGTACAAAGCATATCTATAAGATTTAAAAAAACTGAAAATAAATCCTTGTTCTGCTTTGGTAATTGTCATTTACAGAGATGCAAACTACAAATATCTATAAACAATATTCTCACAGGAATTGGAAGGTATTCTTCCTTTTCAAATAATTACTATTTAAAGAAATTTTGAGCTCACTTAAAATGCAATGCAACACGTGAGTATGCTTAGCTTTGTTAGAGGAAAAAAAATACTATTTTAAATAAAATTAGCATTGGAAAACCTCTGCCACAAATCCCAAGCAATCCGCCCAGCAAGCTTGAAGGTAAACATGCAAGAAAGTCTCAGATAATGCAATGATGCAAGATGCAGAAGAATCTGCTTGCTTGGGTAAGATAGAAGATCACTACTTAACACCACTAAGACAACACCTCCAGGCTCTTTTATTTCAGTATCGAGCTAACCTGACTGTTTAGCTCACAAAGTGTGTTGGGACCAGATGATGATGAAGTCAGAGGCAAGATAACTGGAGATTAAACTTTACAGATATTTCTGTTCCTAAAATTACTTCCCTTTCTATACTCTGCTCGTGGCTCTGGCTCACAAGTTTCTTATTCCTTCTTAATAAAGTTAAAAACAATTCAACCAGCTGAGGATCAGATCCTAAACTTTTGTTACTCTGCTAGAGTAAAATTAATGGTGGTTTGAAAGCCTCCAGAAGGTCAGCAAGAGGCGCATGGAGCACGCTGTGACCTAGTGTTAAAAGAAGAAATTCTAGTCCCAGTTTCTTCAGCCACCTTAAGTTCAGAGATTCAGAAGGAATCAGATACCTGCAAAATGCAAATGAGGAAGGGGATGTGATGGACTGCAGGGCATAGGTAGTTACTCAACGGTATAAACAATAAGTAAGAAGAAGAGCTTATGAGAACAACAGTGGAAGGGGTCATTTAGAAGTGCAAGGAAATGCAGCTACAAACCCACTGAGCTATCGGTGCTGTCTGCATGCTTCTATTGTGAGTGTTATTTTGAGGAGGTGAGGAATGCAAGGCAGGGGGTCTGTGGTCTATGGTTTGTTTTCCCATCAATACATATGTCTGACTTCGAGTAAAAGATTAACGAGACAGCTAGCAAATGTCCTCGGAGACAAATGGGTAAAAGGCTGTTTGTACATGTCAGTTGAGGGAGGGCTCATTCTCGTCTCTCAGTCTCTGAATGAATCTGCTAGGATGCACACCTGCACCAGGAAGACTTCCTTGACAAGGTAACCCTTTCCTCTGCAGAACACATGAGCATGTCAGCATTCAGCTTACCTTACACTTACATTCTTTCAGTCAATGTGGTTTGGAAAGAACCTTCCACCTACTTTTTTTCTGCATGTGACGTACATTACTGTATGTTACAGAAAAGCCCCAGGTAAAGTAAATGGAAACTCTATCCAGCAGCTATGCACCTGGTGTTTTTGCATTTCCCAACAGATATTACAGTTGCTGGAATGATGTGTGAATCTTCTACAACACCTCCTATTGACAATTTATTTTAGGTGTGGCATGAGAGAGATCTGAGATATTGATACTAATGACCCACAGCCTGTTGCTAAAGAGAAGGAAGAAAGGAAGTAAGTGAATTTATAGTTTAAAAAAAAGAAAAAAAAAGCCAAACTATAAAACCCCACAAATATTTACATTCTACTGCTTTTGACAGCAGCCATTCTATTACAGACCAAAAACACAGCAAACGGGCATGCTGACACTTTAATATTTCCAGGATAGTCATGGTGGTGGGAAGAACAACTGGACTATCACAAAAGTTCACCTTTTCTAGGTATCAAAAACTCTGTTGTGTTTTCCTGTGCTGTTGTCAGTCTGTGATGCTGGTGATCCCTCAAAGTTGATGGTGTAATGGTGTTGGCCTGAGTCCCACTGCAAGGAATGCAGTGGCACCTAGTCAACCACCAGTACTAACCACAATCTCCCTGCAGATCTTAACTAACCTGGCAGCTCAGCTTTGTGTAGCAATGCCACAAAAAATGGGAGTGCCTTTTCCTTTCCTTCCTATCCTTCTTTTTTTTTTGGTCTTTTTTGCTCTTTTCTGGAAAAGTCTGAGGGATTTAAGCAGATTCCCTAAGGAGAGAAGTGACCCACCACTTGTAACACTGTCACAACCTTCAACATCTCTTATGTTCTGATTTCTGCTTTACCTGAAACCTGTCAAGTGTGAGTCACATCCATTTCCCTTATGCCATGATAGGGAAGAATGCTGATATGTGGGAACTGACAAAGAAGCATGAGGGAGCCGATGTTCACCTCTTAAACCTGACGAAATTTGCTGATGAATCACAGGGTAAGAACTTGACCTCACCCATGAAGTTTCGTGAAGATTAAAAGAACTTCCTTGTACCACTTTGCTGTGCTTCTGACTACCAGATTTATTGTCTGGAGACAAGCAGTTAAACCACCCCACTAAGCTCAAGGAGAATGAGTTCAAGTCTTGTCAACAGCCATCTCTGACAACCCAGCTCAAAATAACATAAGCTATCCCTTTTGATGAGTCAAGAACAAGCAGTCCCCTCTATTGAGTACATCAGACAGATGTGGTTGGCTGAGGAAAGGAACATACTGAACCATCCCAGGCCCCTTCATATCAGTGACATCAGATATATTTTGGTGTGAGAAGTTTGGAGCTTTGAATGAGAAGGTGATGTTGCAGGAAATTAGTCCTCAAGCAATGTTTTTATCTCACTTAAGTCTGACAGCATGTAAGTAAGCACAGGATAAGCTTATCCAAAAAAGCTGAGAAATGTTAGAAAACTGTAAGACCATCTACAACTACCCCTGAAAAAGCAGGAAAAGGAAACACCATGAAATGAACATGCTGTGTTAGGAACCAAACAGCCTTCTGTAGGCAAGGTCCTTGGTCACCTGGGGATTTAAATGATCCTGATACTTGGGCTTTCTTTACACTCCTGACTGCAGCTCTTGAACTGAGGATCTGGCCCATAGTCACTGCCAGGGTGCTGTGTCCCTCCTCCTTAAGAGTGCCAACAGAATGCAGGAAATAAGACATATGTTGGTCCATCCTGTACTGTACTCTTACTTCTATTTTTTTCCTTCTTTGCAGCTGCAAAATACAACTGAGCAAGTTAAATTCCACTTCCCTTGAACACGGAAGCCAGCAGTGCATTTTGTCACATGGTCACATCAGCAGACCACAACAACAAGCGCAGTCACCTGGTGAAACAATCCACACAGAGATTTGGAAGGAAAATTTCCTTTGGGCAGGTGACACCGGACATCTGGCAGTCCTCTACTTCTGTTCTGAGAGCAACACCCACGTTGTAGGGCGTGCTGCCAGAAGCTGCACCCACCTGGGATATAGCCAGCCCAAGATGAAAGGGAGCACCAAATCCAGAAGGGATGATTAGCATTCACTGATGTTCAGGACACAAGTACCTGGGAACATGCTAGTTCCCCTTAGGTGTTCAGTACTGCACAGAAAAGTCAGGCAACTAAGAAAGTTAATCAGGTCAGAGCCAGGCTTGCATATGCTTTCTCCACAGGAATTACAAACTATTTGCCAAATATTCCAATTGGGTAATTGCTACCCAGACTACTAAGGATATGCAGCCCAAAAGAAGATAATTGCTCAGAGGTTCTGATAGATTGCATCACTCTCTGCCAAAGTATGTGACAGAATGAGAATTATCAACACATAATGTAAGGATACAAGCCTGCACATACAGCAGAACTGAACCCATCATGGCTGGCTAAAACAAAAAAAAAACATTAACCCCCCAGACTGTTCATAGGAAAGCAATAATTTGATCCTGAACTCCAGAAGCATTTGTGGAATCCAGAGATTCCCTGAAATAACCTTCCCTTTCTTAGGACACAGGGGACAAGCATTTATCCCTGCTCTCTCTAAAATGTAAATTCGACCAAAGCTAATTTTACCCCAGTGGCTAGCTATGAGATCATGGTTCTACCAGCATACAAGTTTAGTCTCACATTGCCATATATTTTGTGACCAAATGCAACTTGGAGCAGAGCCCGTACTGTCCATCAAGGGTGCTGCTGTGTGATTAAAAAAAAAAATCCGTCATCTGTTGTATTTAATTATAAAGCTTTGATGAAAGTCAAGCTACTTCTAACATAAATCTTTAGGTACTAGTTAGATTAGGAAACAGAAAAACTAGTCTTCCAAAATACTACAACCTAATTGTATGTGAGAGTATGAGATTCCTGAAGCATTACAGAGGTACATTTCTTCTATGCAACCAAACAGCAATATAATCCAGAGAAGAGAACAGATATTTATTCAAAGTTTCACTATTCCAGTCAGTCATGCATACAGTGCTGACTCAGGAGCAAACATTAAAAAGCAGGAGCCATGTGGGAACTTAGAAATCTAATTGTACATCTCCCAAGAGGAATCATTACAGCAGTGTCAAACAGGCCTTAAGCAAGAGGAATGAACAGGTGGGGGAAGATCTGACAGCAGGGGGAAACAGTGCTGTCAGAAAAGGCCCCCAGAACAACAGGTACAATAGACAGGCACAGCCTTCAGACTGAGGCTTTTAAGGAGAAAACTGATAGCCCATATTAAAAGTAAATAAGGAAGACATGGTACAAATATAATAAGGAGAGAGAGCACATTAAAATATCCAGTGCAGGCCCCACTGCTGTGTGCCATTAGGAGATCATAGTCCTCCTTGTTTTCTCAGGTTTATAACTGAAATAGTTAATTTTAGACATGACCGCAAACAAGCAAATAAACTCAAAACTACATCTCTAAGAAAACTGGAAGATTATTAGGGCTTATTCAAGGTATGACACCTAGCCATATATGAACTACTAATTAAAGGTTGAATTCAGTACCTTCAGAAAATGACTATTCCACACAAGAGTGTTTTGCCTAATTGTGTAACATAGTTTTATTTTACTATGCATAGTAAAATAGACCAAACTGTTGGTGTAAAAAGACCACAGAGCTTTAGTGATGGGCTGAAACTTAAGAAAGGCATGTGTGTATTAATATTTGACTTCAGAAAACATGCAAATCATTTCAATAGCACAGTGTTTGTCTTCTCTATGAGATAATGGATAGTCAACAGCCTTTCTTTCACTGCTGGGTGGATCGTCAAATTAGTGTCTAAATTAAGGATCTGATTAATCTGTATTAAATAATTTGTCAATACAAGTAAAATCATTCCAAATTTAACATAATCATGTTTCGGGGGGGGGGGGGGGGAGAGGGGAGAGGTGTTGTGATTTTTTTTCTCTTATTGCCATTAAGAATAGGGACTTTTATCAATGCCCAAATCACAGCTCCCTTAAACTGGGAGGCTTCCAAAATTCTGATTGTGTACCATGACTCTCTCTCCTACATATAAAAAAAAATGCTTCTTTATCTATTGTGAAAACATCTTTTTTCTTGAGACAGGAACTATAAATTCCACTCCTCCCATTCACACCAAAAAGAACATTTGTCCCTAAACAGCACCACTTAATCCAAAACAAATAGCAAGATATCTAAAATATTCTTTAGTTTACTCAGGGATGTGAGACTCAAGAGACAGAGTACCTCCTTCTTAGAACAAAGGAAGGAGAGAGGGTGGATTCAAAAGGGCTGTAATCAAAAGGGTCTAACTCATCTCCAAGTGCCATGGTCAAATTTATGAGTGTTTCCACAGAAAAAAAATGTGTCAGAAGGACATCTTGGGTTGGAATGCAGTAGAATTGATTCTCACAAGCCCAGGAATGTTGCTAGTTTCCATGATAGAGCTGTTAATCTTATAATAAAGTAACTTTTGAATATATTTTGTACTCAGTGATGAGCTCTACTAGCAGTGACCTCAGTGTGAGCAGCCCTCTCCAGTAACAGGGCTGTGGAAATATTGCTGGAGGCAGGTCTTGTGTTGCTTTCTTTTGTTTCTCCACTTAAGCTTTACAGAAAGATACTACCAGAAGCACAGAAAGGCCATAAAGCTGAAAACATCATTTTAAATCAAAAGGCTTTTAGTGGTTGTCTTAAAGGGGCGATCTGTTTCCCAACAGTGACTATAGCAATTACACCGTGAAAACATCTAGGCAGGTGCATAATTTAAAAAGAAAAAGGACATCCTCCCCATTTAGGAGAGGCCAGGCTTTATATTTCAATAGGTCTGTTTGGCTAACAAAGGAGAAAAAATGAAGACAGAATGAAAGAAAGAGTGGAGCAGGATAGAAAAAAAAAAGATGAGATGGGAGAAAAGAATGGCCAGCAGAAAAAACAGCAGGGAAGGAGGATGAAAGAGAAGGATGACATCTGACTTGGACAAGGGGTGAACCACAAACCTAGTCATTGCCAGTGTCCAGGACAAAAATAACTCGTTTGTCCAGCAGCAGCAGGGCAGCTGCCAGTGCAGTAGGACGGAGTCCCTCCCGCACTGCTCTGCCCAGCACATCCCCAGCCCACTTCCAGATCTGCCCCTTTCCCTGTGCTGTGTGGCAAAACTCAGTGTGCTCTCGCAGTCCCTGTGGTTGTGGTTAGGAAACTGCTGCATGATGGATCTCAATAGAAAAAGTATTTTAATACAAGAAAAACAGGAAACTCAAGCACGTTTTGAGTCTAATTCAATTTCAGTTCCGTGATTCCTTTATTTTCTATGGACAAAAGGCATGTAACAAAATTATGAACTGGGACGTGAAGAAAGCAGAACTGTGCACATGACAGATAAAACTGGCTCATTATGTGAAAACTGAAGCCATGCGAAATAAAAATGCAGAGCAGATTAGAGCGCTTCTCATCCAAAAACCAGTTAGGACCAGTCAAGCACATCCCAGCACCTGGACAGAGTTTGAGCAGAACATATATGAACTGGCACAGGTCACAGTTTCACAAGAGGAGACCAGGTTATGAAGAAATGCAAATATTCTTTCTTCATTTTAAGCTGAAAGCAACCTCTGGTTTAGGAATCTTCAGAGACAAAGTACAAGGTAGCAGTTCAATGTCAGCTGCCTCACACTCTCTTTGCAATATCATCAGTGCATTTTAGTGCTAATGTACTAAAGCATGACACTAGCTAAAGATAACCACATTCTATTGAGAAACATAACAATTGAAATAATGGAATAAGCACTTCATGCAATTTGCTAGGAATGTAGTTTGGACACCAACAGCCAAAACAAACTAAAATGGCAAATGCAAGGACTCTATTTTGAAAAGATCTGCAAACAGACTCAGCAGCTTTACGGGGGGTCATATTTTCCACAAGGATAAACTGTCCTTGAACAATATTTTCAGTGTTCTGGGTATTAACCTGCTTTCTTTTCATATGGATTGTTCTCACCTACACTCCTTTTCCTTGAACAAATATTTACTGTGACCAATAAAATTCTGCTCTCCATTTACGAGTTTAAATAGCATCGCATTCCCACACGCTGCTTTATATACGTGTGCTTTATATACATTGAGCATACGTGCCCACAGAAAATGACATCTTCAAACTACGTCTGATGGAATTATTTTTAAGCAATCATATTCACTGTAGATTTCAGTCCTGATTCATCAATACATTTAATTCACTGTGGTATTAGATCTGTGAGCAAGAGGAATTAAACATTCAGCTGAAGGAAGAAGGTGACATATTTCACCAGCGATAAAGCATTTCTGTGAGTATGTGAGAGCGATGCCTGATGCATTGCTCATAAGCATGAGAGTAAACACATCATCTGCACAGGGAATTAGTGACATGTCTAATTTCAAGAAAGCAACAAAAAGTATTTTTAGTGAATTATTCATACACTTCTAAATGTGTTCAAGGGTTTTACCAGGTCAGAGTTTAAGTGGACAAATTACAGCCAGCAGGATGCCAACAGTCTGTAGGTGATAAGCATGCTGGACTACTATCTACTACTGTTATTCATTCATTATTCACCTATTTGCTGCTCATTGTCTTGAAATTTTCAGTAAACAAGTCAGAAATTGAAAGAATCCTTATATGTGAACCACAAACATCCAGCACAAACTATGTATGAAGAAAAAGGGTGAAAATTTCACAGGTTAACATATATAAACGCATCATCTAAGCCTCTTCTCTTTTCTACCCGGGGGACAGACTCTCAGCACACCGGAGCCCACCAGCGTCTGTGTTGTGTTTATATAGTTTTGGGGAAGTCAGGGACTGTGCTCCCCATGCAGGTCCTTTTTGCTGAATTCCCCTCCAGGGGCGCAGGGGTGAAGAGGAACACATCTCTCATGAACACCTGCAGCCAGCAGTTCCTTCCTCAGACACTTAAATAGATTTTCCTCACACTACAGTAAAACAAGATACTGGCTGTTCCCCTTCATACACCCCTAAATATAAACAGTTGTACTAACAAGAAAGAAGGTGAGAGCTGCAGCATGTTAATCTGGGAAAAGTAGAGCTGTGCTGGACTTGGGTTTAATTTGGAAATCCCAGTTTCTCTGCAGTGCCCCCCAAAATCTGCTGAGGTTCAGACTGCATAGCATGCCTAAGCTCTCTCACAAGCACACTCATATACTTCATTTAGAACTGTTCCTAGTCTTACAGATCTCTCTCAAGTCTTCTGAGACTAGTGGTATCTGACAGAGTTTAGTTCTGCACCCAGTACTGTTTGACTTATTCATCAATGACTTGGATGAAGGGGCAGAAGCCTCCTCAGCAAGTTCCCTGATGACACAAAGCTGGGAGGAGCCAATGCCCCAGGGGGCCATGCAGCCCTTCAGAAGGAGCTCAGCAGGTTGGAGACATGGGCAGGGAAGAATTGTCTGAAATTCAACAAAGGCCAGAGCAGAGTCCTGCACCTGTGGGGGAATAACCCCAGGCACCAGCACAGGCTGGGGCTGGCCTCCTGGGATGCAGGTGCCAAGAGGATGGACCAGGCTCTTCTCAGCAGTAGAACAAGAGGCAATGGGCAGAAACAGATATACAGGAAATTCCCCCTCAATATGAGGAAGAATTTCTTTAGTGTGCGGGTGACTGAGCACTGGAACAGGTTGTCCAGAGAGGTTATGGAGTCTCCCTCACTGGAGATATGCAAGAACTGTCTGGATGCAATTCTGTGCCATGTGCTCTAGGGTGGCACAAGATTTAGCAGGGAGGTTGGACCTGATGACGCACTGTGATCCCTTCCAATGCAACCCACTCTGTGATTCTGATCTTTACAAAAGAGGCTCAGCAGCCCCAGACTATCTGAGAGAGCCAATTGGATGGCCTCTTGGAGAAGAAAGAAGTGCACCCACACAGGCAGCAACATGAATAGATTGTGTATGGTCTCCTAACAATTTGACCAGGATTGGACCTAACTTGGTTTAGGACTTATCTAAGCCTCATGTTTGAAATTATTAATGTGGGCATGCATGTTTTGCTTTCTATTTTACACATGCATTTGGTTTTTGTCAAGATAGCTAGACTTCAGGACTAGCCACAAGGCAACCGACCACCAAGCTAAGCCCAATGGCAAGGGAAGAACCAACTTCCCTGTGGGTGCAAGGTGGAGTAATATATCAGCACAGATGCCTTGGTTAAAGCAGAAGAGGGTGAGAATTCTTGTCCAGAAAAGAGATGTCTGTCCCTCATGAGGAAGGACAGGTTAAACAGCCCATGCTACCTGCTCTGTGCTAGGAGATACACTTTGTACAACAAGCCCTCAATGCCAAATACCAGTGAAGTGTTAAGCAGAGAGAAAATGAAGTCAACCACCAACATGCTGGAAACAGCAAAAACTATTGGCTTTGGCACACATGCAAAGTGTGTATGCCTGGGCTGCCTGGAATAGCAAGAGATGCAAAATCCAGGACTGCCAGGATTGTTGGGGAGGGGGGGGGGGTGAAATGCTGCACTGCTGGGCAAAAAAAAAAAAAAAAAAAAAAAGTTCCCATGTGCTGATTTCAAAGGAAATCCAGATGCTCTCCTGATAATCTTGAGGTGGAGGATTTCGGATCCATCAGGCCAAGAAAGGGGAACTACACAGAATTAGAGAATCACTTAGGTTGGAAAATACCTTTATCACCAAACTTAACCATAAACCTAACACTACCAAGTCCACCACTAAACCATGCCCCTAAGTGCCACATTTACACATCTTTTAAATACCACCAGGGATGGTCACTCAACCACTTCTCTGGGTAGCCTGTTTCAATGCTTAACAATCTATTTGATGAGGAAATTTTTCCTAACAGTCAATCTAAACATCCCCTGGTACAACTTGAGGCCATTTCGTCATGTCCTATCACTTGTTAGTTGGGAGAAGAGAACAGCTCCCACCTCAATACAACCTCCTTTCAGATATTTGTAGCATGTGATAAGATCTCCCCTGAGCCTCCTTTTCTCCAGACTAAACAACCCCAGTTCCCCCAGCTAGTCCTCATAGGACTTGTTCACTAGACCCTTCACCAGCATGAGACAGTCATATCACAATGCTGAGGAGACTTTTTTGTTTGCCAAGTTGCTTGTTTGTAAGGCATTTTTTTCTCTTAGCAGCAAGCATGTTCTATACTAACATCTGCTTGACAATTTGATATTTGAAAGCTGTGTCATCTGTAACCTTATCTGTCTCATTTATCTGCTGTCATACACTAAAGATCTTTGCTTTTACTTTAAGATGACCTTATTTCCAGATTTGTAATCCCTGCTTTACAGAGAAAACATCTTTTCATCTGTTATTTGGCCACTATCAAGCATTTAGCAACAAGAGCATAGAACAAGTCACACTCTTCTGCACACCATGTAATAAAAACAAGAATGGCTTTCTTTTAAATAGTCCCTAATTAAGCCACAGTGCTGGTTTCAGGGGCTTTTCCAGTACTTCTGAGAAGAGACAATAGGCTGAGTTAGACAGCAGTGGCAAGCAGCCAATGTGCAGGTGAGAGAAGAAAGGGACCCCTAACTTCATCTATGCCAAACATTCCCACGTGCTTGACCCCTTTCAGCCCCTATAAATAAGCTTTCACTGATTTTCTTAAAACAGATGCTACTGGGAATAACTGGGAAGTCATTAAGCACTGAAAATAACTAAAATATATAACATTGTTGTAAAAATATCCTGAAGAACTGCGATTTGTGATGCATGAGCTTTGCTGTGTTGGGTATATTAACTTAATAAATTGCAAAATTAATTTGGCCACAAAAGGTCTTCCAGTCAACCATACATATTAGCACAGTTCTGTTGAAATGTGTTATATTTCAATACTGCTTCTAATCAGAGGATCGCATAATACATTTGCGATCCATAATTAATAAGACATATTTCCTTGAGCTATGCAAGTATGATTATATCATACACTGCAGTAGTCTCATTGCACTTCTCCACAGCTGGAACACTGTATTATTGTATGAGTGGGCTCATATAATAGCAACCAGCTCTGACCATTGCTTTGTTTTTGGTTTACCATTGTGCTAGTTATGTGAACATGTGCATATCCATGTGTTGCCATCGCTATTCTTTCCCTCCCTGCACAGGTACAAAATATACAAGTTGGTGGGAGGATATTAATCTTGCAACAGTTTTTTCTCAGATGCCTATTTCTTGCAATTTTCCAGTGGTATCTTCCAAAGGAGAAGCAGCAACAGAAGTGAAAAGGGAATGTGTTTATGTGCTCATGTGGATGCATGAGTGACAAATCAATACATCACATGGCAGAATCATGTAGTTTTTGAGAAGCAGATAGGTAAGCCTAAATTTTAGTAATCAAAACTGCATACCTAATTTTTCTTGCTAATCATGCAGAAGATTATTCACGGTAAAAGAGATTTAAAAATACAATTTAGTTTTAACCATGTATTCTTATTTAAAGAGTAGAAGAAAATATTATTTTACAGATAGTGATCAGACACCAGGAGACTTAACTTTCCCACAGCTGCATTGTAAATCTGTGCTCACACTGGCAGTTTCATCCATTCAAATTGCTGTTAATTCTGCTTACCACATCAGTGCTTAAGAACTACTGCAAGTGTAGTGCCTTCACTCTCACCAGGCTCTGTGCACACAGAGCTGCAGGTAGGCCCTGCCAGGAGGTCTCACAGCCAAAGCAAAAAATGGAGGAAAGGCTGGAAGAAAGGCAGTACCACAGCCAGGTACTGTGCAGGCTTTAGATAAAGTGGGGTATGTGGAACTAAAAGAAACAAGTGACTGATGAGTAAAGATTAAAGGAGAAATAGGTCAGGAGAGACGAAGATAAACCAGAACAGACAAGGAGCAAAAATGAAGTGAAAGGACTGCAGGGAGTGGTAAGATGCAGAAGAGAGAGACAGAGCTTCAGCGAAAGAGGATGGGGTGCAGAACATGCTCCAGAAGTGCAGCAAGCTCTCATAGCATCTAACAGTCCCTATTTCAGCAACTCTGGTAGCTGTTCCTCTCTGTGGTTCAGGGGAGGCATCACTTGTGTCCTAACATCCTCTGAGCAAAAGAGCTCCCTACACAACTCTGCACTGAGGGAAGGGGGAGGGATGGGCACTGACCAGAGCCCATCTACTTCCCCATCTCCTCACAGCCAGCTCAGCCCTGGCTGCCTCTGCAGCTGCTCCGCCAGCTAAAGAGTTCGGCCGCAAGACCAACCACAAGCCCAGACTTCTGCTGCTAGTTGGTTCACCACTTGTATCTCACATAACAGGCCTGCTCTGAGCATGCTGCAAACACATTGAACACTCCTGCTTCTCTTCCATATCCATAGTGTTTCCCTTCCAGGTTCAGATGAGCAGAAATATATATGCAATAGATGAGAGGGGAGGAGAGGAAAGAGAAGAAAAGATGGAGCATTCTGGCTCAGTTACATAGGTTTTTAGCCAAGTGTTCTGACAATCATGCAATACTGCTAAAAGTTGTTCCTATTAAACCCAACTGAATATGAAGGACAGACTTCAATCTTTATTATTTTTTTGTGAAAGCTGTCAAAACCCCAGATTTTGAAGTCTACTGTACCTGATGGTGATGTCATGCACCTGTTTCCTGCAGACAAAAGGACACGGACATACAGCACACCACGGTTTATGAGAGGTGGAAACAGAAGATGGAGGCACTGGTGCTTACCTCCATATCCCTATCCCCCATGGGAGGAAATGGAGTTCAAGGGCATGGATGTACAACCACTTCCCATGGTATCTTGCCAGTCCTCTGCCCCTGAGTCTGTTATGATTAATGCTGATCCACCACCTGGAGCCTATGTTGGCTGTTCATACTGTTTTTCATGGCGAGTAAACATAGTAAGCATGTGTAATAGATCTCCACCCACATTTTTGAAGAGTTCTGGGATTGCTAGAAAGATGAAGCAAAGTTAAACTGGGCCCCAGACTGTACCATGTAACTGAGTTCCCTGTGGATCTACTTTCTGCTGACAGGCTTGTAGCAAAAGCTTTGTCTTCCTTGAGGGTATATTAGGAGCAGCAAGAAATTAGTTACAGCAGGGTCTCTTCTCAACAAAGATATTTTCTTCTCCTAAGCCACTCTGAATCCTGTTCGGAAGCAAGTTTCTCTCCAGAATCCTTCAGACATTGCGACACAGTTCACTGCCTTTAAAAGGCTGACTTTCAAACAAGAATATGAAAGTTAGGGTAACAGGTTTCTGAAACATTTCCGTTTCTTGGGAGTCATCATTAAAATGGCCATTTGTGGGTAAGAACAAAATCCTGAGCAAAGGTTACCCCTCAAATGCTTTTGAAAAGCCATGTGCTGTGTGAAATAAAACCATTATAACACAAGCTGCAACCTATTTTCAACATCCAGAGCCAGAGACCATATAAAACTATCAGATTAGATTTGTATTGTGAAGTTGCTACTAAAATAAAGTCATGCCTGATAACACTGATATACTACACCCTATACATAGGTAAATCAATATTATCATTACCCCCCAGTGTGCAATACTCAAGCTAGGTTTGGTAATTAAAGCAGACTGCATTTAACAAACTATCAAAAATATTTATGATTTCTTTAAACAATTGCAATCCTGAAAGCTAGAGCCCTGATGATTCAAAGTACAAAAGCAGGATTTTGACAGCACTCCCTGGAAAGAGAATTTTCTTTCTCCATTTGGCACACTACCAAAAGATCCCCTGCATGCAGTCCAGCCCCACAGTAAATATCCAGGCCACATACATATGTACACACCTGCAGGCACCCAAAGTTTTGGCAGTTGTAAACTACCATTGCTTGCTTGACTTCAGCACAACTGTCTGCAGCACCTGAGGATCTGGCCCAAGAAACATATTCCACCAGAAACTGAAAAGCACCAGTTTTAATGTGTTTTTGACAGATTAATGAGGTTGGTGTTGTTTTTTAAATTAACATCCTTTAGCTAATGAGAAGTCTTCAGCATTTTTATATTACAACAATCATCTTAAGCTAATCTGCAAGGTTTCAGGCCAATGCCAACAGACAGTACTGCCAGGCATTGACATTTGGGGCTTACAAGACTACATTTCAGTCACCAAACTAAAGGCCTAGAATCTCATCTGAGATTTCAAACTTCACCCTTCAGAGGTGCAGATTATGAGCAGGGACTGAGATTGTGGCTGCAACTGAGAGAGAGCCCAGCTTCACAACAAGCCCCATGAATTTTTTCATACCTCTATCCTCACCACATTTTCCCAGATAAGATGCTTTGCTTCCATGTTGAGACTGCTGGGAATGTGATGAGCAGGCTCTGGTTAACGACAGAGTATTCTTGTCTTTCTGTGGGTAGATAAATAGGATCAGAAGTTTGGTGAAGTTCACAAAATAAAATCCGCTATTAATACAGTCTGGGTGGTTTGGGTTTGTTTTTTTTTTTTTTTACCAGACTGGTTCATAAGAAGACTCACCTATTCATCTGTTCATTCTCAAGAAATGTAAACTCCTTAGTTCACTGCATGTCTAATTGGAAAACCCAGGGCCCTGTGATGTATCCTGAGCCCTACCACCCAAGGAAGCACTGCAATTTGACAACACATTAAACAGTGTCACTAGTAGAAGCAACTTCTAGGTATAACCACTGAAAAATTTTTTAAGTACTGGTCAATTGCTTGTTTAAGAAACTGCTGTTAGAGGGTCCCCCTTCAGTTGGTTGCTGCCATCCCTTTGCCAGGAGTGCCCACACTGCAGAGCTCCTCTTCATTCCTATCACAAATGCTAGCAAGTTAATTTAACACAAGAAAAGCTCTTTACTTTAATCTGGCTGACATTACCCTGAAGCAGATTCTCGCTGTCTCTTTCCACATGGCTTTGAGGGCAATGGCCTTACAAAAAAAAAAAAAAAAAAAAAGTGTTGGTAACCAGCAACAAAAAGGAAAGCACATCTGAAACCAGTGTGCTGATCTACAGTGGATGTCTACCACATCCTAAAACACAAAATGTCAATCAAAGATGAAATCTGCAGGCAAAACCAATCTTTGCATGCCAGTGCCTTTCCTTTGAAAGAGATTAAAGAAAAAAGTAATTGCAGTGAAAAACTACTCCTTTACCTAAACAAAATCTGGGGAAATTCTAGGAACACATACCTTGGAGGAAAAGAATACATTCTGGAAATCATTAACAACTAGTTGACTTCCCTTATGGTAATGTTAGAATTTAAAGCTAAGGAAAAAGACAGTAAATTTCAGCAGATAGATCTCAATTTCCCTTCTCTAGTGCTCAGACCTGAATGTTAACATGATAGCAAATTTTGGCCACAGCATTTTTTTTCCTTGATTTTTATTTCTTTCCTGTGAAACTCTGAAAGTGTTTTTTATCTTTTTAAATTTCAGTCAGGTTTATGTTCTTCAAATTTTATTTTTCTGTATAACTGCCCAAAATGCTGAGTGTTATGGTGATATACACAAATTTCAAGCTCAGTTTCCAAAGCTTTCTTCTGGAAAATGCCAATTTCCTCTAAAACACTTTTTTTCTATGGAAAAAAAAAATTGAGCTTCTTTTCTCAGAATGGATCTCATTTCAAACTTGCAGTGATTTTTCACCTTTTCATCCAAATCTTGGAATATAATTCAAAATGATTTACCAATTAGCCAGATCTTGAAGTAGAGTGGAAGAGGCACTTCTGTGGTGCTTACACTGGTCTGTATGTTCCCCCTGTAGCTGTTAATGAAAATCATCTCTTGATAATGGCAAGGAAAGGAAAGGAGGAAAGGAGGCTTGAAAGAGTGGGAACACCCAGTAGAAAATAAAAATCTTTGCAAAGAATTTAAGATTTCTATTGCACTCTTGTCCTTACTGTCAGCAAATCTCAAAGCAAATATAAATAGTGTCCCTTAGCACTAATATAATTGACTCCTTCAGGTTCCCCCATCCTTCTTTTGTTAATACCAGTCCTATGAAAAATGAAACCCAGTAACTTCTGATCAGCCTAGGCATGGAAACCAATGTTGCAACATGCAGACGAGAAGGATCTCCCTGATTTCAAACAGGAGTCTGAAAAACCAAGCAACACCAGTCCAACACAGCCAGTCCCTGGACAAAGTCCCCCATGCCCCTTCCCAGATGTCCCTCAGCCAGGACTTGCCTGTTCCCTGCTGCTGCAAACCTGGGTCTTTTCACACCAGAATACAGCACTCATGCCAAATTGTGAAGTGGTTTTACGAGGTGAAAAGGCACCAGCTAGGGGCTAAAGAAAGGCTAATAAACTCCTCTAACTTGTAACAAAATAACAGATTTAAACCCAGGTCAACCGAGGTGAAGGGCAAGTGAATTAATCGCCTGTATTAACAAGGCTCTGTGTGGCTGCAGCAGCCCTCAATTGGAAAAGACAGTACATCTTCCTGTAAATAAGACAAATAAACAGCAGCTACAACAACAAATCTTCCCCCAATTTCTTTTACTTTTCATTAAATGAGTAATCTGACTTTTATTAAGTCCTCTTCAAAGGCCATGCAGGCCACTCTTTCTAACTGTGCCCGTTTGCACCACATGTACACTCCAAGATGTACATCACAGCCTGACGGATGCCTGGAAAGGAACCTCAGCCAGTTTTGTTCTTAAGTGATAATCGAAGAAATCCTCTGTCACGTGTTGCAGCAGTGTGAGTTGGCCATACCAGGACGAAGAGTCATGCAGATGTTACCCAAATGCTTCCATTAACTTAATCTTCCTCAGAAGAGCCCTTCTGCTGCCAAGTACTTAAGAGTGTCACTTGGGATTTAGATGCCATTTTTGTTCACTACTGAAGACCGGTCATGTGTAGGAATCTGCAGCCTTGATAATAGGGTTTACAGAACACCATGAAAATAGATTACTGACTGCTGAAAACATTTTAAAAAGACAATGTTACCTTTTTTACTAGCTTTAAGTGCTTTCTGGCATGGAAGACTTAATGGTTATTTACTCCAGTATGTTTTCTAGAATGTCAGCTTAGAACAAAATAAGGATCATCATAATAATTAGCTGAGATGCTGACAATATGGATCAAGAATCGAGATCAGTAAATGTTTTCATACACATCATTTTAGAAAACAAAACTGTATTTCTGTGATCAGAAAAATGCATAAAACTTTTTCAATTGTCCTAGCATATGCTGTTATCTTAGTAATGAAACCAGTTTTGCTTTTTTCCTTTTTTAACTCAGTTGTTATGTGGGAAGATGTAGTAGTATAAAATAGCAGGAAATAGTATGAGTAAATTTAACTTGAACAGTTTAGTATGTGTTTTAGAGAAAAGATTAACAAGTCATATTTTTTTTCAACTGTCTTTTTATCTCTGTTTTTTTCATCTTGCATTTGCTTCAGCCAAGCAATTCCAACAGTTCAGAAGGACAGATGTTCCATTTCATTCTATTCCCAGACAAGTCACTCTGTAAAATTACATTTCTTTTGAAACATTAGTACAACAGTTTAAAGACCATCAGAAGTTTTAAAGGCAAATTGCAGAGGAATAATCAGCAATATGTTTGGATCTAGTTTTTGTACTGGATTTTTTTTTCAGTTGTAGTACCACTCCTCAGTGAGACAGTTTCAAATTTATTTTCCACCTTGTGGTTCTTCCTGGTTTGCATCTATATAGTACCACAAACATCAGTGCAACACGAGCAGAGTATGTGTATTTGTGATATTCAAGGGTGATGTGTTCAGGCATGTGTTCAGTGAACCAAGGCATACCAATACACATCACAAGGAGAAAAAAATTATTTAAAATACACTACTTTGCTGACTGGCTAATCAAAGCCTACTCAATAAGGACATTCAGATCACACAGCTGCATTTCATATCATCACTGTTAATCTGCTTGTGCTGATACATTTCTACAACAAGGCCAGAGAGGCAGAAACCTTTGATCGATGCTCTCAGGAACCACACACCTGCACTGTCTCTTCCTGAACAGGTTAGTGATGGCACAAGAATTAAATACAAAGTCTCAAGAAAAGCAAATTAAGATTTAAAAGCAGTCACTTAACACAGAGAGACAGAAATCTCTCCATGTGGGTGCATCTGTACTATTGCTTTAGCTCGGATCACAGGGACTCTTTTGAGTCAAACCTACCAATCATCCCCATTTACTGCACTTGGGCTCACACTGCAGAGTGGCCTCAGAGCTAAGAGAAAGAAATGTTCCTGAGATCCCTATTTTACTCACTGAGATTGCTGACATTCACTCCATAGGACTAGACTAGCATCAGGCTGAGCACCCTCCTGAAATGTATCCAGCATGGCTACCAGGTCCAGAGGACTGACAGCTCCTTCCTGCCAGAGTGCTGCTCTCCGTCTGCACTGGTGGCTACTGTGGGCACACAGTCTGTACTGTGTCATATGGAAGGCACATTAGTGTCAGGGCCTTAATCTCCAGGTTCTTCTCCAGGTATGAACACTGATGCTTGTAAAAAGGAAATAATGCCTTACACGCATCTTGTATAGTTGAAGTCAGACACAAGATTTAGGAAAGTACAGAATTAGGCCCAGCATTGCAAATCTTTATAATAACTGATTAGATCAATTAACTGTAACTCATATGATATATTAAATACATTTTTGATTTTGCAATATAGAAATAAATTTCAAATTAGACCCTTAAAATACTATTCAATATAATGTCTTCCTAGGCCAATTACTTCTCAGAAAACACAGACTCAAGTTTACTAACTTGAAAGTGTGAATTTGTTGCTTGAAATTCCAGATCTGCAAATACACACAAACAAAAACTTTGCATGTGAGTATTTTATGTAACCCCAGTGTTGCCTACACATAGTAAATCTTACCACATACATTCTTGTTACCATATTAAGACATCATCAAGACCAAGAACTTCACAGAAAAAGGCTTGTGCATCCTTGTATTCTATTGCCAAGATTCACCATGTGAAATTGTGAGAGATGAGCTCAGGCCAAAATACTCAGTTTAAGGCAGTTTGCACAGCCCAGCTTCATCCACCTTCCCATATCAGATGCTGCTGGTTCAAGGCACGCTGAAGATCTGGACTCCCAGCTTTTGAATTCCAAAGGCACCACTAGAGGTAGTGGAAAGGAACTTTATTTGGGCTTTTTTTCTTTATTTGTAACTATTTTGGAGTTAATCACCTAAGGTTACTGTCAATGGAAACAAACTGAACCCTTCAGGATATCACCCTGTTGTGATCTGAACCCCACTTTTATGGAAGGACAGCTGACTATAAAAACAATCATGTGCAAGAGTGGGAAATTCCAGCCATCTTAATGTCACTAGGAATTTTACTATTGATTTCAACTAACAAAGTGAGGTTTCAAGGCAATTGTGGATATCCTTTAGTTACTTGGCACTATTTGCGGCAGCAATTTGTTTACTCCCTCTAGCAGGAATTAAAAAAAAAAAAAAGATGCTCATGTTTGAGTGCAGAAATAGAAAATTTTATGGTATTAAACTCCCTGAAAGCAAGATGGCACTCAGTGAAGAGTGTATTAGGTCAAATCCAATTATTTAGTAACTCCAGAGAGGTCAGTGGAATTGCAGCACAGCCGAATTCGGTCCAGCACTGCAAGTTAAGAAAATTGAGCTAAATTCTGCCCAAGGAACATGCGCTGAAGTAAGACTACACATTTAACAGACAGGAAAAAAATGAGCTTGCACCACACACAGGATCAAGTCATGCTTGCTCTGGCAGTGTAAATCTCTTACCAAATGCAGTGGACTTACTCCTCTAATTTGAAGCAGCAAGATTTGGATTTTTCTTTTTACAGTTACATATAAGAATGTGATCACATTAGGAAGATTTTCTGTCATCACTTTTCATTCAATTACAAAACAGAATACAGAGGGTAGGGGATGTTATGAAATCACAGTATTGGTCTGAATCCCAAAACAAGGATTATATTAAATAAAAAGGGGAATTCAAACTTGCTTCATGACTGTGGTACTTCAGTTTTACTTAGATGATTCTAACAAAACTAATACTCATGTCTGATTTACAAATGTGCACATACCAAATACAGGATGGAAGATCTTGGGAGCTTTTCTGGAAAAATGTGAAAAATGCGTGCTCCCTAGTAAAAGAAAAACCTGTTTTTGTTATTATATGAGTAATCTTATTCACCTAATATTGGTACAATAATGGACTAAGATAACCTGTAGCTCCAGTCACACAAATAGCCCCTTTTTTCACTTAATTCAGTGAGTTCCCTTTCTACCAAAGCAGCCAGAAAGCAAACTTTCATCTAATATTATCGTGCACTAATTACAGTTAATGCTCTATGCTTAGAAATTGTAAAACTACTTTCTTTTTCATTAAATGTAACATAGCTAATGGACTTTCAGAATCCTGCAGGCATTCTTAGGACTTTGCATAACTGGAGATGCAAACTGGGATCCTCATATCTATTCATCTGCCAAGTTCTTGAATTCCATTGAACAAGGTACTTAACTACTACTGAGGATGCAAACCCCAGTTTCCCACAAAAATAATCCATCAATACATCACAGAAAGAGGATACCAACATGAGCTTTTCAGGCTGAGCCTTGAATGAAAAATATGAGAAAGACTTTAGGAAAAATCTTCCTGTGTAATGATAGCAGTTTAGCTTTAAGTATCATCTGCTTTTTAAATTTTCAGACACTAGAAGGACTAAAATATCACATAAATGTTACATTTTAAAAAAGGAAAGTCCTGGAAGTAACAGAAATAAATGGAGATCTCTGTGGCAAATTCTGCACCCTTTCTGTGGGAGTCAGCCTGAGGAAGTGGGAGTAGAATCACACTAATTGGTAACAGAGTCATTCAGTTCACTCCTAGACTGGTACTAATTTCATTATTGCACTATATAGAAATGTATAATTATTTACAAATAATTTCACAAATAAATTGCCTGAATTTACACATGAATAAATCAGGCCAAAGTTAGGTTTTGCTCTGGAAAAAGTGTTTTTCAGCAGCTTATAAAGGCCCAGACTTTAAAAGAGGGACCGATGCAAACAGTGCCTCTGTACGTTGTTGATCTTCTGTGCGAACTGGTTTAGCACTAAGGATACGCGGCACACAAAAACTCATATGGGCTGAACATTGCAAGGCTGCCAATTTAATTTGAAATGACTTGACAGAAAATCTCTAGGCCACCAAATGCTATTATAAAGCACTGTATTCTCATTAAAGGTCTGAGCCCTTTTTTTTTCTCCCCGAGGGCAGGCTCCTCGTGAGGCTGTCCCTCTGGCATAACATGTGATAGAGCTAATCTGTCTTCACTTGGACAGCATTGCGGATATGCAAACCCAGGTGGCACTAATAGGTTTACAGTAATAACTATGGAATTGGATACAGTATGTTACACTGTGAGAAATTCCCACAGATCAATTTTTGTGGTGAAGGTTAACCAACAGACATAGAGCCATAATAGTCTCTTTTTCATGGGTCTGTTAACAATTTTATGGTTTTAAAAGTAAAAGAAGGACTCTCCCATATTTGGACAGAATATAAATATTTAACTTTTCAAACATATCTACAATATAAGTGCATTAAAAAATGCTCTCCTGGAAAGACAACTTCTGTTGTCAGTTATTCCAGCACAAACTGGGAGGAATTCCACTCAATTCAAAGATACCACTATAAGTGAGAGCACAATATGCCCCCAAAATATGTGTAACATAAGATTGTGTCATACCATTTTGTTTGTACATTTTAGTGGCAGTATTGTAACTTTATTATTAGAAATTACAATGAGAATAAAATTAGCTGTATAATCATAATGAATGTACTATACAGTTGAAAATACCCTTGTTGTAGTACAGCATTCTAGCCAGAGACACAAAATTGTGATCTGACCATTTGTGGTCATTAGAGATCCCATGTTACACTTTGTAAGATTAGGGGTTTTAATCTCAGGGTGCTGGCCAAATTCCAGCAAGGGTAATTACATTCTCTCTACCTAAATTCTCCACATTTCACCTAAGGTGGTTGCATTTCCATGGTGCATGAAGTGTTCTTTGCACGTGGATTTTAAAATTCTGTACCTGTTAGTGTAAAAGGTGTTATAAAACATGTGATACCCTTGTTACAATTAAGTACATTCATTCCAGAAAAAAAGAAAGAGCCATCTGTCAATCAACTGCAACATTTAATGTACTGATTAAAAACATCATTTCAGCTCAAGAGGCACTCCTGTATTGTGGTATGTTATGTCTTTGCAGTCATAAATTCCATACCCCTGTTAGCTACCACAGATGGAACATATTGAGAAGTTAAACACACAGCACTGGTGACTGAAGAGGATGTATACAACCACACTGCAAATTCACCCAGCTTGTCAGCCCCCAAACAGCACTATTACCAGCTCAAGCCAGAGCATCTGTCTCACTTGAGACTAACAAAGAGATCTCCTAAAGACAGTATAATCACCTAGGAGAGGGAGTTTGGAAACTGAAAACAAAGCCAGACAAAAGAAATACATTTCTCAGTACACAGCCACCTGAGCACTTCCAAGGCAGGGTACCTGTCTACCTGCAGACAGGATGATGGGCGACCACCTCCCCAGGCAATTTATTACTCCCTCTGATGATTCAGGTAGTGCCTCCTACTGCAACACCTACTCAGCCTCACTAGTAAGCAAAGACATATGGAAAGAGGGATGATGTACTCTGCAGCACTGCAAGATGGTTTTTCAGCCCAGAATGCCACCTCATGTGTATCTTGATTTTGTCAGCCATTTTGGTTCATCTTCTACAAAAGGAAATGGACTGGAAGTAAAATAGCAAAGTATCACAAGAAAAAATAGTAATGAAAAATACTTCCAAGCCTTTTTTTTTCACCAGCATCTTTTTGTCTCATTCTCGACAGTCAGATTTTCAGTAAGAAACTTGATATTCCTCAAGCACAGAATGAAATCATTAGATTTGAGTTTCATATACTTAATTCATTTACTAAAGAGTAAGACAACCTTTCAGGATTGTTCTAATAATTGATCCAGTGAGTCATGGGCCAGGTCTGGGGATGCTCAGTCTAGCAGAATGGCATCTTCATTTGGACTGAGACTGTTGCATTGAACCAAGTCATGTACAATTCAATTCTTAGAGTCTACTCTGATGAAACCAGACTTAAATATCTATCTATCATCTATCTATCTATCTATGCATGCTAAGTGCTTAACAAACAAGTCACTTGGTTGAGCGGCACTATGTGCAATATTGACATTAAATGCAGTTGGAAGCAGGAAATCACTGATTTTCAATTGATATTGATTGTTATTAGGCAGACACTGTTGTACTGAATTAGCACAAAATTATCTGATACATTAAAAAACTACCATTAATCAAGGTAATACTAAGCAAATTTAACTGCAAACTTTAAAGTTTTTCTTATTTGTTTGAGCCTTCCACATCAATCTACAAAACCTATTTACACACAAGATACAGTTTATTGCTAAGATGAATATTCTCTTCTGTATTTACAAAAATGTCTCACGTGTGGGCCTTCACATCAGAAAAAGACTTTATACAGCAGTTTCTCCTAAAAGGTTGTTTGAGAACTGATACCATGCAACTGCACTGCCAACCCTTTTTTCCCCCAGAGAAAAGTGGAGGTATTTCAGACACAACATCTTAAAACAATTTCAATAGCCTGTATTTTTAATTTTGAACCTTCAGATTACTATATCAGCATCGTTTTTGTTTTGATTTGGGATCATATTCAGCCTGTATATGGCAAACTTAGGGATCACAACCAGTGCAGTCTCAAAGTCCAAGAGAACAGCTTTCCTTCAGATCACACATGACCCAGAGTTTTCAGACCCAACTGCATAGGCAGTCAATGAAAAGAAGTTAAATTAGAGTTGTGGAATACAATACTCTGTATTTCTCTTTATGCTTTGCATTGCACAGACATTAAAATATGAACTAACCCTATACAACATAGGCGTCTCTGTGAGGTATCCAGTTGGAATACAGTCTCCCTTTGATCCATGTCTTGCAATAAGGATAGGAAGACACCTCAACACAACATTCAAGATGTATGAACAGAATGATGAACAGAAATAAACTGTTATGTCCATTAAGTACAAAGAAATTACATAAAAATGTTGACTTGTCCAAAACCCCAGCAAACAGCTAAAGAAAGGTAGAAATGGTTCTCAGTTCTATCAAGTTCTGACTTGGTGTCTCTTGTATGATGCCTTCTTACCATATGTGCTTCCAAAGACACAGATTCCTCAATGCCTTATTGATCAGGGCCTTCAATTATAGCAACATACTTGAGCAATGGAGGAAAACAAAATTATTTTCCATCAAAATATTTAAACAATAAAATTTCAGTAGATTTTTCCTACTTTACCTCTGAGGAAAAGGCCTGGCTGAATCTCCCAGCTTTAGAGAAAGGTCTGAGTGAGTTTAAAGCAAATTAATAAATTAGTTAATTAATAAACTGGCAGCTTCTGAAACGGTTACCACATTATAAGTTACCCACATTTAAACCCAGCCTTTTCTCTCAATTCTTCCTCTTTCAGTGAAATTTCAGTGAAATCTGTTCCTAAAATATCACACCATCAACCTCTGATTATCTCAAACAGATCTCTTTTCTCAAAAAAGTTATCTAGTCTTCTTTGTCACACAGACTCTGAAAACTACAACTAACTCAGTTTTATTCTTCCATCTCATCTTCACCTCTCCTTTTCTCCATCCCCAGACATCAGCAGTCCTCATTCTCCCATTATGCAACCCACATTCCCCAATACAAATCACGGCACTAAAATTACTGCTCTGCTATGTTTTTTACCAGCTTATCTCCCTCTACCACTCCCTTCCCTCCCTCTATCATATCTGTCAAACAGCACAAGTTTCCCAACCTCTCTTTCCTCCTTCCAAGCTATCTCTGGATTGCCCCATGTGAATCCTACTCGTGTTCTCACCTTTCTGCCCCTCTCTTTTAGGCTTTGCTCTCTCTTTTGTTATTCATCAAGTTACTTTTCTCCTCTTTTATCATTCACTTGCGGTGCATTTCTCCCACAAAGTATCTTAATCATAATACTACAGAGAGATTTTTAAATCTCTGTTAATAAGAAATGTGGATATTGAACCCATGTATTTCACACAGCTCAATACCTATTGTCTCACTCAGCCAAGTCTATTGTAGGCCCCATGGGCAGCAGCATTTTCTCCTTGTATATCCGTACAGTACCAAGTACTCTCCTGGAGCTCAGCAAATAATAAAGCAGTTGTGTATCTTAAAGGAACCAGATAGCACAGTAATAATGATCATAAGCATATGCAGTAACTTTTCTCCAGATGGATCCCAAAGCACTCTATACCATTTGCCAATTAACAGTACAAAATGAAGTATTTACATAGGAATAATTTCACCCACGAACAATGGCATAATGCCAGCCATGCCTTAATTGCATGAAGTTACACAATACAAATTTAAGACAGGAAGTGAAGACTCACGTCATATTTTCAGGGAGAATTAAGGCTGGAGTATTATAATTACCAAAACTAGTAGTAAAATGTGAATAAATTCACAGCAAAATAAATTACACTTATTTTCAGAATTGTGGAAATATCCTAACAATTTTTATCCGGTCAATAATGAGAACAGTTAATCCCAACCAAAAGTCTGAACACTTTCAAAGATTGCTGCAATTGAAAAAAAAAAAAACAAAAGCAAAACCAAAAAAACCCTACAAACAAACAAAAACAAAACCACCCAAAAACTAGTGTGCTCCTGAATAACTTTATTAAAAACTAGAAACTAGCCAGGACCTGAGACTTCTTTAATAACTGTAGTAGTGATTTCACTCATCATAAACTGGGACTGGGACTTCAGATGACAGGAAATATCATGATGTGAAAATCCAAAAAAAAAAAAAAACAGTTTGACTGTGCATTCACATATCCAGAGTCAAAATTTAATTTAAATTAATTAGATTAATAAAAGCTTAGGCTGAAGTAATTCATCCTTATTTTTTCTATACATTGGAAAAGTCACAGGTAAGTTTACCACTAATATTTAAACCAAGGTTCCATAAGTAAATGCAACACTTAGTTCTCAAAAGACTTTGGATTGGGTGAAGTCTTGGCATTGGTCAAATAATTTAGAATGTTTCCGCTAACTTTAAAACAATCACAGTTTCACTCACAGTCCATGGGATAGAGGAGTGTATAATGAAAAAAATACTTTGAATAAATTACTCAATGATTGCTCAAAATTTATGAATAATTTATTTGGAAAAGAGTATTTAACCACACATGAAGCTCATCAAAGAGGGGCAAATATATTTCTGAGTCATTTATTCAACAATTAATGGAAAAAAAAAACTATTCACAAATGTCATTCAAATAAGCTCTAGACTATAGTAACTTGGTTTCTAGTTGACTCAGTATGCCTTTTAGAAAAGTTCCAAGTTTTCCTGCACACTACGCTTGCTCTCATTATTTGAGATTCTCTTGTTTCTAATTTTCCCTTTCCCCCAGCAAAATAGCATCTTTTTTTCAGTACCACCACCACTATTGTAGGCCTGACTGGCTTTGACTGCAAGCCCAGTATCCAACTCTTATGAAGTCACCTTTCCCTTCACTAAGAAGCCAAGAAGTAAAAAAAATGAGCATGTATCTATATGTATTTATATATGTTTGAATTTCTGAATATATCTACTAGGTGGGGAGCAGAGAAGAAATCCACCTCAAAACAAGGGCAGGAGTCAGAGGAAACACTGAAGAGGTGAGACAAGATTTGGTAGCTGCATTCCTTCAAAGCCTCTCTTCCAGCCATGTCCATGCTTGGGCACACCTGCCTGGAGTGATCCAAGAGCACAGTGCACAGCCAAAGATTTCCCTTCTCAAGCCACAACATGATTCACTGCAACCACTGAAGAAGTAGGTTGCTCTTGAAAAGAAATACTGGCATTTGGTGTAATTATGCTTTCTTAATTATAGAAATCTTAGATGCAGGAAATTCATGTTGTTATCATTGTTTTTCCAATATGCATTTAAAATGCAGCATTACAAACGCTGGATGGTGTTCCTGCCTCAATGGGACTTTCCCAGTGCTTTGAGCACAATATAATGGAGTGAACTCATCTTTCAACAACTTGGCACCTTTTTCTTCAAATGCAACTTAAACAATAAAGGTCAGATTTAAACACACAGCAAGACAAACAGCTCTGCTTTACTCTTTTTTTAAAATGTTATTCACTAGCATTTAATGAGAATTTCTAAGGCACTGCAAATCACCAAGAGTAAACAGGAATGAACTGCTAAGAAGAATTTACCTGAAAAGGAGGGAGAGGTAGAAGAAGAGCTGTATGATGCTCTGATAAATATGAATAAGTACTCTTTGTACACAATGTGTGCAGAAATTGGTGACTTATTTCTTGTGCTCTGAGTAAGAACAAAGGCAAAGTGAAAGAAGCAGAAAAGATCAGAGTGCAAGGCTGTATAATAGCCATTCCAAAGCAAAACAGCCACTATTTTCAACCAGATCTGCTTTAAAATAATGGCTCATAGAACTAGATACAATATTTTCTTAATTTAGAATTTTCCAATGCAATATGATTTGGCATCTAGAATATATAATCATCACCAGAATGTAAATGCTATAATCCTCCAGACATCTATTCTACCTACTCTTTTTGATGCTATTTTGGCTTGACTCTAAGAAATTGTACCACACCAAGTATTACTTTAATTAATAAAGGTTAAGCATAGCTGAGTGCTGCTTAGCAAAATCTTATTTACATGAATAAATAACTGACTAGAAATGATGAATACACACAGCAACGTGCATGCTTTCATTTCCACATAATATACATCCATTAACTCCCACTGTGCATTAGAGTTATGTGCCCTGTATCTAGTCAAAGAGATTTATTTAACAGAGCATAATTTTGAAGGTGAGTTTTGAATCCTTGGACTGTTTGTTGGCCTATACCGAAGAACCCAGGTCTGGAGCTGGAAAGAAGATAAAAAGTATGTTTTGTGGTTTATGGTGCAAGTCACTCCTTCATTTATCCATCCCTGTCACACCAGAAGCTGCACAGTGCCAAGGACAAGACACCACTGCAGGTGCTGCCTTTCAGAGGAGATGTACAGCCCAGCCTTAGCCTACATGAAACCAGCAGAAGGATGAGGTCATGGCTGGGAACAAAAGAAGCAATTTGGGGAACCTGCTGATCAGTGAACAGCCCTGGGGCTTAGCACAGGCTTGGCAGGATGTCCAATCCTCTGACCTCGCTGATTAGCAAGATGGGAGAAGGGAGGAGAGGGGAGGAGTTTGTAAGGAAGATGAAAGAGCAATTGAATCTTGACAAAAACAACCTTCCTGAGACCCCTGTGTCTAATGTCAGCAGTTAATTTGCATTTTCACATTTAATTTGGACACTGCTGGACCAAAGCCTCCCAGGCACAACCTGTCACCACGCTGCTTTCAATGGTGTTAAAGTGGGATACATTTGTCCTGTAGTCTACATATTAAACATATTAAATTGCCATCATCTCCTCTTTATGCTTGTAGCACTAGACTGAGATTGCTTCTCGACATTCATTTCGAGCAGCAGCCTTGCCACACACGTTACAGCAATTGTGCCACTGACCATTTAACAACAACACTCTGAAAGAAAGGAAGCCTCTTTCTTTTTCCCTGCCCTGTCCAGCAGATCAATGTTCAGGTCCCATCCATTCTCTATGGAAATGGCCCCTCTGTAAATATCCTGTTACCTAATATTTACTGCACTGGCACAGAGTCCCAAAGGTAAACTTGAAAAGAGGTGAGTTCAACCCTCATAAACAACTAACCAAGAAATGCTCCGGGAACAGCAGGCACGTAGGATTCGTTAGCTGTAGCAGGGCTACAAAAGCCATTCACAACACCCTTCTTGACACTGCTTTACTTCTTCAGGACTCTGCTTGCTAATAAAACTGCAAAAGGATTAACCAAGGAGTTTCACAGAAATCGCCACAAAATGTCTTAGCATTTTAAAGCAGAAAACCCTTGGCATCGATTTTACAGATGACATACTGAAAAGGTTGGGGGTTTTTGTTGCTTTTTTTTTTTCTGTTAAAGAAAATAGGATTAGAGGTAGAGGCTTTTATATACCACCACTTCTGAGACATATGTTCTGCTCTCCCACCAGTTATGAAGTGATTACTGGAGTGGCACAAACAGATTTTTTTAACAAAGTAAAGGTGTGATTTTCTCAGGTTCTGTGAGAACATGCACACTTATTTTTACCAACCCAATCTGTTTTCCAGTAGTTTAATGTCCGCAGGGTTTATAAGGCTATCTTAGGTGTTGGAATCAATGCAGTTTGCAGGGTGCTACCTGACTATGAAAGTTTAAAGAAAAAGACACAGAGAAAGCAGAAATTATATAAAACTCAACCTAACTTGGGGACCAATTTAAATATACAAAAAGATTGACCTTTTTTTGCTGTTTGCCCATATACAGTACTCTAAAGCCTGAAGGCCTTCATTTCATAAATACTTGCTTAGTTTTAGAAGCCTCACTGAAGATCTATCCCTAAATAGATAGGGATACACATACAGCCTGAATTTTAAAAGTATTATTTTTACCCCACAAAAAGGAATTTGATCTTATAAATGCTTACTGCCAGGAGCAGCAATTCCCATGTGGAAAATGGGACTTGATTTCTTGCACTTTGTCTATTTAAGCTGGCCATAAAATGTTACCAAAGGCATGACTGAAGAGATCTGATTTTATATCCATTCACACTAAATTTTCAGTATATAAAAACCAAGAAAAGGAGATTTCACTACAAGGCAATGCAGAGAAAGAATTCACACCTGAATTGGACTGCTCACCTATTCCAGATTCTCAGCCAAAAATCTATAAACCCACCAACAGAAGGCAATGCTTCTCCAAGAGGCTCTTAAAGTTACATTTTGGTCTGTTACACTGGGACAAATTTAGAATAACCACTTCAAATGCAGTGAAGATACTCAGGACCAGAGGAAGTGAGAACAAAATTTGGTAGGGACTGTACAGGGAAGTCGTTGGTTAACATTTAATTCCTGATGAAAATCTTCACTATTGAGTGTCACTGGTTTAAAAACCAGTTTATCTGAAAACTCTTTCATAAATATATTTCAAGCTACCATACAGCATCTTAGCTCATAATTTAGCAACAGAATCGAGACTTTACATTTCCAGCCTGGTTGAAATCTATGCATTTGAAATTCTGCAAGGTTTCGATGCCATTTTAAGTATAACATTTCTGGGGGAGAAGAAACAACAAAAAAAAAAAAAAACCCAACCATCTCGTTTTCTGAATCACTGAAACTTTACAGGTAGATAAAAACCTTACATAGGACAATATTGGTTCCGTATTTTTCTGCTCAAATGACCTTACTTTGTCAGTACTCTTAAGACAAGAGGGCTATAGGGTATTTTCTTGACACAAGATAGCTCAGCCCTCCTGATCAAATTTTTTTGGAAAAACAGTCTTCATTCTTAGCTCTTCGCTGAGGGATTGGACAGTGAGGTCAAAATCATTAGTCCCTGGCAAAAGCCATAGCAGGTCCCACTAAGCATGCTCGGTAGGATTTGCTTTTGTTGCTTGTAATTTTGGATTAAAAGTATCCCCTTCTTGACAACTGGGATTTTCAGTGCAGCCTCATCTGACCGAATCTGTGCACATTGGCAGGAGCAGAGAGGTCTTGTGTTCACAGCAGCACAGGTGGTGGAGACCCTTTGGCACAGGGCTGCACCCTGCACTTGGGGCCCCTTTGAAATGCAGCTTTCATGAAATCAGAAGTTTAACTGTAAAGCTGAAAGGAAAATGGAGACTGGGAAAAACTCTATGCATCAAAACTTAAAGAATAGATAATCCTTTTGTAGGAAGTACCCAGAGATATTCCTGGTCATTTCATTTAGACCTCTTACAATATCAAAGGCACTTGTGACATCCAAGCTGTTCTTACAGCTCTGTTTTTCTCTGCATGCCCATTTCAGTATTTCCTACTCCTGAAACAGCTCCTCATTTATGGAATTGGTGATGTTTCACTCAGGTTTTTTCACATAAGTTATCTCCTCTTACCCCACTCCTTTACTTCCTGTTGGCTATACCAAATTTGTATCAGACAAAGCTGTGAACAAATAGACATTCACATTTTAAAATTTACTATGTATACTGCTCTATCCCATACCTACACAACAATCATTTCAAACACCTTGCATGAATTATAACATGGTATTTTTATTTACTTGTACTATGTGCTTATTGCCATTTAAAAACCCACAAAAAAAAAGTGCAATAATCTATGGGAATGCAAAACATAAGTATCTGTTTTAGATACACAGAGGCAAAGAAATTAAAAGAGACCTAAACTCTGAGCTAATGTTTCATCCCTAATTCATTCTCTTGTACCCATATATGGAACACTCAGCACACTGAATCTGGGAAAAGACACAATAATGTGTTGTGGAACTGGTGTACAATAAATTGATGGGGAATTTAATGTAACTCTAATCAGAGACTGGGTCAGAGATTTCAGTGATGAATAATGCTAGGCAAATAATTTATATTTTAATTCAGGCTTTCCTTAGTTTTTTTGCTTTAATTCATACCCCAAATACTTCTGGGAAAGAAGGCTTCTGCTGAGGCATCCTATACAAGGCACTGAATGTTTGACAGCAGTCAGTACTTTGTGATTTATCTGCACTGGTATTTCTTAAAAGTAAGAGGTCATATGTCACAAATCAATGTCAGGGTCTGAACCTCTTCTCTTAACGATTACTAAAAATTGTTAAATCCCATTTGCAACAGGAAGAACATACTGGTCCTAATATTGCAGAGTATATTTGTACTCAAAACATGTTCACAAGTTCTCATAATCCTATATTCTAAGGAAGTAAAAATATCTTACATAGTATTAACATCAAATTGAACAGAAACTCATGCTCTGCGATAGATTATTTCCAAGAAGAAAAGCTTGCTTTTCCAAGTTCTTCCTGCCTCAAGCTTGCTTTTTTAGATTTACAATGAAATAAAACAATATTTTTAACGAGTGGATATTTGGAAAAAATACAGAAACAGTGTAATCTTTCCACTGTAAATACCCATGCTGAACTGACAAAGGAAAGTAGAAGGTGTATGCAGAATCACTGCAAATAAATTGCTACATGTGCTGTATCTCGTAGAACTGCTGAACAGTTTTTATTACATTTTTGTTCATTGGTGATTGCTATAGAGATCTCTGCATTGCAAGTAGCCACACCATTTTAGTGCTTTGCTGTTTCAGAAGAGCAGATTTTCTTGATTAATAACAAAAGGTTTTGTTGGGATCAGAGCTGTTTCCCACCATCTCTATGCAAACCCGGCAACACAAACTGTGTACATTAGCATTTCAAGGAGCCTCCTATTAATGATGGCAAGAAAAGCTTCTCTCGGTGGGTAAAATCCATTTTGTCCTCTCTTGTGACATCTGTTCTAACTTTTAAAGCCAGAAAGGAAACTAGATAATGCCAGAGAGTCTTTTGATTTACTGTATTGGCACTTGTGATGATGCTTCAGACTATAAAAGCATGTAACCCTAGTGGACATACATGACTGTGTAAATGTGAACATCTGCATATTCCCACAACATAGGGTGAATTGAACAAGTAATTCCAAAGTTCTTTGTTAAACTTTTAACTATCTTTTTTTTTCAAGATTTCATAATTATACTTTCAATTACTTCTATACCACACAAAATTCAACATTTTAAATTGTATTTTTATGTAAATGTTTATTGCTACATATGTTTTTTTAATTAATTTCATTTCCCAAAAGCTTTTCTTTTTCTTACATTTTTGTGAGTGAAGACATTTAAGAAATGGAGTTGGAGTTACTGAAACATGGCTAAAAAATAAAACGCCAAACAGCATAGAATAAGAAAACGTAAACTAAACCCTGCAGATTTCTTACCTCTTTACACCATCTGTGCAGTATTGCTCTTAGGCCTTTTACATTGGTCATCCTGGGAACAAAGCTGAAGGCAGATTCCAGCAGTTTTTCCATTCACTATTCATTCAGAGGTTCATCAGCTCCATATGGATCCAGCCAACTGCTGTGTTAAATCAGAGCCTTTTCCCAGAATTGACATGGTAATGAAGTCATGGTATTGCTCACAGAAAAGGCCTCCATAGGTATTTTCCTCTCTAACAAATCCAGCCTTTTCACCCCATTCACTCCCTAAAATTATCTCATAACATTACAACATCTGTGAACTGGGTTTTTGCCTTTTAATGTCTAGCATGTTTTATTACATGACTATGCATTACGTACTGGTTAACAAGACTCCTACACAACCAAGGAAATAAACTTGCACTCTTCCCAGCTCAGATTGTTTCGTACCCTTTTTATTTATATCTACTATATTTATTTTTCTGCAATAGAGCTGTACAAACTATTGACATACAAGAAGAACTTTATTTTTTTTTATTTCTATCAGAAAGTCACTTCAGAAACATTCCAGAATGAAAAATTGTTTGACCACAAAATGGTAAATCCATCAATACAAAAAATTGCTAAAGATAGTTTGCATTAATGGCAACTATGTTCTAAAAGTTTTCTTCAGTTCATCATATGTATGAGCTTTGCTTTAACAGCAATGGTTTAAGATTTTTTAAGGAATAAATATGAGAACATTTATTTCTGCAATATTTCATCTTCAATAAATATGTAGATACTGCCTTGGTATGAAAACACAAGGTAGCTTTATTGGAAAAGTATGTCGTACATGTAGCAGTAATGTACTTGAACAAATATGATCTACAAAATGGGTATCGTTACAGATGTGTATGTGTGCCCAAGGTTAGCCATGTGCTGAGTGAAGAGATTACTCTGTTACTTGCAGTTAGTGTAGGTTTGTGAGATGGTTGTGAGATATGTTTCACTTCTGGTCTGCATGTATGCTGACATTATTTTTCTGTATGAGTTAGCACTGTGTCCTCGTAAATTCTGGTGTTTGGGATTGGAAAGCAGAAAGATGCAGAAAGATAAAGTACACACAATTCCCCTTCTGCACCCCAGCATAACATCCATGCAAGTGCCTCAGCCAGAGAGAAGCAGTATGGCTTACAAACAGACAGTGGGGCATGGGACAAGTGACTAAAGACTCTTTTTAGAGAAACTGTCCATGGTATCCCTCCCGACTACTCTTACAGTGTTGGTCCCAGCACCTCAAGGCAGACATGGCAGAGTTACTCCATGTGCAGACAAGAAAAACTAAAACTGTTGAAGGGATAAAACAGTTGCTCTAAGAAGAAATAAGTGACTAAAAAAGATTAGAGTTCCAATTTGATGAGGAGCTATCTGAGAGAGGAAATATAGAATCACAAAGCAGAAGTCTTCAGCAACTTTTGCAATTCTATAACTAGGGGTCACTTGAAATCAGTAAGTGATTGATTTAAAAGAGGTAAAAGCACTTCTTTATAAAGCATCTACTGAACTTCTGGAGCCTGCTGATGCAGAAGGGTTAGAAGGGAAACTGCAAGTGTAGGATCATTAAAAAATGAGATAACTTGATGGACCACGAGTCCATAAGCAGATGCTGAAAGAGCTAAGCAGGGCTACAGTCTAAAATCCCTAACACAACCACTCCAGGTGTGGGAAGGAAGTGAAGAATGATTTGCAGAAAGTGACCAGGCTAGTATGGTCTCCCTAAATAACATTTCCTGTTTCTGCTTTCAGAGACACAATACCTGGGCAGCTGGACACTGGTCTGACCCAACTAGTGCAAAGTTCTTTTTTACATCTTGTGAATGTCATTCAGCCACCACTCTAGAGCTTAGTGTTCATTCTGCTGAAGCAATGACTGCCACATTCTGCCAAAACTGGCATAAACCAGAGATTTGCTATTCAAAGTAAAGCCATCTCAAGGTAGATGGAGCAAAAGACCAAGTCACAGAGAACAAGGAACTGCTTCGAAGCAGAAACTGAGAGATATTTTATTTTCATCTGACACAAAAATTACAGTGTCTCCAGTATCAGAAGACACACTTTATCAGTGAGTGACAATTAATGGTTGTTTTATGGGGGGGCTCCAACTGGATATCAGAGACCACATATAGTCACTGACAGCATCTGTGCTGGATTAGTTCCTGGGAAAAAGTATCCTTGTCTGTGCTTACTGCAGTGAGGTGCACCATCATGATCCTTGAGATGTATGTTACGAAGTCAAAAAGGAGCAACAAAAAATACTGGTAGAACACATATGCTCCTTATGGGTGAATTAACTCATTATTAGTGAGATTAGCCAAAGAAACATCTTTAATCCTGACATCTTTAAGTCTGTGATGTTTAAGAACACAAAGGTCCAAGTCTGAAGATATTTCTTCGATACTTGTAACTCCAGAGGGCTAGAGTGACAGCTCCACCAGCACAGTTACTCAGAAAGATTGCCCAGGGTGCACCCAAGCCTGACCTGGGATAAATGCCAATAGCCCCAAGAAGAGTAAAGAAGCACTTGATGAACATGAAAAACATCCTTAAAATACTTCTGGCAATTGGGGAAAAAAAAAACTTGCTGCTTGTATAAAAATAGAAAGAAATTAAGATTAAATAACATCTGCAAAGAAACACTGTACAAGAAAAACATGTGGAACTTCTATAGTAGATTATGCAAAAGAATACCCCTTACACAATAAATTTGTTATACCTATCCATGAAAACCAGCCGCTGAGTCAGAGTCAGCCCACTCCATTTGTTCATGCTTTGCCTTTAGTTAACTAAAGTTTCTAACACCTAACACAATGCTGACTGCTGACAGAGGGCACACAGAGCAAAGACAAATACCCCTCTACCTACAGGCCTCTCTGGTCCCTCTGAAATCAGGACACCTTCTTGTGAAGCGATACTGGGCCTTGATGCAACAACTGCTGCAGGAAAAATGTGGAACTGAGAGCAACGCCCAGGCAAGTTTCAAGTCCTGGTTAGTAAATCCTGCTGTAGCAGCCTCACACACCGAAAGGATGGTTTCTACCAAGATTTTCTGTTTCCCTTTGGCACCAGGCAGTTATGAAGAGGAAATGTTATCACTATCCTCAAGAAATCACACACGCTGTCTCCACAGCACAGTATGTCTCCTCCTTTCCAGGCAGCAGAGTTTCCAAGCTGGTTAAAGCCAAGCTGTCCTGCATAGCAGAGAGCTGAGGTGTTGACTGGCCCCTTGGAGAGCACTGGAGGGCAGGGGGAGGGGACACAAATCCCCAGTGCTGGTGAGGAAGATGCACTTGCTCTGTCTCTGAGGACAAATGCTAAAGAAGTTGGCCATTCTCTGTGTTTGGACACCTACTGACAACTGATCTCATTCTTTCTTGGAAAGAGTTTTTTAACTATTCAGTGCACCTTAGACCTCTTTATTCACAAATAGCTGTTTCAAAGTAGCCTGGGGCATGGATGTATGGCATTGTGTTGCAATTGCCTCCACAATATTTGCAAAAGGATTATTTATCTATTAGGTATTATGCATCTCCCCCACTTGCTTCTTCCTAGAGGCTACTATGAAGAAGAGTGCTATCGTGCTTGAAAGTCTTTTAACCCAGTATACAAACAACACACAATGTATTTACAAAATTACTAGACCCAGTGTTCTGAGATTTTGATGTAGTATCTCCTTGCCTGCCACTTACCTATAAATCTGTGGAGATGTATGCCAAAGGTAATGGTTATGGAGGGAAAAGACTGCTGGTTTGAAATGGGACACTTGCACCTGGTCAGAATGGTGTTCATTCCTTGGTCAGAGCTGCTCAGCCCTGCTCTCAATTGCTCTAACTGCCAGAAGATAAGGAGAAACTGAAGAGGTAAATCTGTCTCCTCAGCCAAGACTTGCAGGTGAAAGCCTGTATTCTAGCTCCATCTTGCATGCCTGTAACAGTGCTTTCCACTGCAGCTTCTGTATGGGTACAGGCTGTTTGATTCAGTGACACTACACGAGACAGGAAAAAAATTCCCTTTGCTCCTTAATTATATTTATTAGATTTGTAATAAATGAAAGCAAATGAAGAGATAATTTTGTTGGAATAAGAACCACAGGAGTTTGTAAAGGAAAGCAGAATCTTTTGCAGCCTTGTTCAGTGCATCCCACCCTGGATGAAACAGCATCTACTTCACATCTACTCAGGGATTTGACGCAGCAAGATAATCAGTTAATTCCAGTTACACTAATGAGCTGGAAAAAAATCTCCAACATGAAGAACAGCTTTGCTAGCCACTCAGAAGAGAGGCTGCCTTAACACAGAGGTTTGCTGCCAACCCAGGGGCCTGCATTTGGGATGTCACAAAAGAGGCCTCCAAGCATGGCAAAAGCTGAGGATTCGTGTAGGTTCCATTGAAGCTGCAACAGATTCTAAAATATCAGAAGTTACTTCATGTCCCTCTGAAAGATATTGAAAGGATCTGAGGCACCAGTAGTGTTCTCTTTTATCCTCCCAGCAGGGCACTGGGACCCAGGCAGAGTGAAACAATTGCATAGGGTGAAGGACTGGCCATATGATTGGTGCCATGCTCAGAGCTTTGCATTCTCTGATCTGACACGTGCCTTTGAGAGACCGGGCTTGTCAACAGTAGATGGGGCACACTTGCTCAAGTGAGGTACAAGTGTCTTGGGGAGCAAGTTGGTGGGACTTAATAGCCAGGGCTTTAAACTAGATTCAGTGGGGAAGGGGATGCTCTACCAGATGTCAGTAAGGAACCAGGAAAAAACAGCCCCAGAGCAAAGAAACACCAAAAATAATCCCAAAGGAACTGGAGAGGGCTCCTCACAAAACATGAAGAGATCAACAGCTCAGTCACACTAAGGCATGCAGCATGGGTAACAAACAAGATGAGTTAGAAACCATGGCGCAATTAGAGAACTACAACATAATTGCTCTCACAGAAACGTGGTGGGATAAGTTGTCATGTTTGACTAAAGCATGGCAACTGAGGCCCAACAAGCCTTGAAGAAGAGACAGGCTGGGAAGGGGGACCAGGGGGTTTGCACCCTATGTTAAGGAGGGGATAGATTGTGAAGAGCTGCCTCTGAGTAACAGCCATGAATAGGCTGAGAGCTTTTGGGTAAAAATCTAGGACAAAACCAACAAAGGACGCCTGGTGATGTGCGTCTACTCTAGACCACCTGATCAGGAGCTTATTGACGAGGCTTTTTTTGCTTCACATACAGGAACTGTTGCACTTGCAAGTTCTCATCCTGATGGGTGATATTAACCACCTGGACATCTGCTGGGAAAGCAATCCAGCTGGCTGCAAGCAGAGCAGGAGACTCCTGGAGTGTGTAGAGAACAACTTCCTAGTCCAGGTGTTCAACAAGGCAACCAGACGTGAGGCATTACTGGACCTGGTGCTCACCAGTGTGGATGAGCGCCCAAAGGAATTAAGATTGGAGGCAGCCTGAGCTGTGGTGACCAGCTCTAGCCTGGTGAGAAGCAAAGTCAAGACCCTGAAGTTTGCAAGAGTGAACTTCCAGCTGTTTAAGGAGTTAGTGAATGAGATCCCCTGGGTAACTGGCCTTAAGGACACACGAGCTAAACAGAACTGGCAGCTATTTAAAGCCATCTTTCTCATAATAAGAGAGCTCTCAATCCCAGTGTGCTGGAAATCAAGCAAGGCAGGACAGAAACTAGCACAGCTGGGTAAGAATCTGCTTCTCATACTGAGGAGTAAGAAAGAAATGCAAGCCAGTGAATGCAGGGACAGGTCACCTGGGGAGACTACAGATTTTCCCAGCTAGAAGTAGCTGGGTTTTGAGGCACAAAAGCCCAGAATACGAAGGAGACTATGCTGCTGTTTCCAGTGGAGGAATGAGGAAAGACATTTCAGAGTCTTGAGTGTTCAAAATTTTCCTAAGTATAAACACCCAATTTACAGAATGTAAAACATCATATTGATTACATGTGTAAGTTTAGGACCACAACATGATAAAACCGCTGATTTTTTTTTTCTCCATAGCTCACAGCATTCCACTCTGTTCTGATAAAACCAGCAGATATCTTTGCCTTTTTCTTTCAAAGGGCAAACACATTCTTATACTCTCCCATCAAAGGGTCCTTTGACTTTTCACCTCCCTTGGTTTTAGTTCAGCTTCCATCAACAGTCATTTAGGGATTCTTGGAAATCAATGGTAAGTGTACGTTTCTAATTTTTATCTCACTATTTTCAATAGGGGTGGGACTTGGGACTTTTTTTCATTTCTGGAAAAGTATTTTCAGCTTCCCCCTCATGTGTTCCATTCTGGAATGGCTGCTATCCTTGTCACTTCTTTACATTTTTGCTTTTCACTTGATGTTTGTGTTTAGGTATATACTTCATCCACACTGTTTAGAATCAAACCACTACCTGCCACTTTTGTTTGCATTGACCAACAGCTCCCTAATAATTGCTGCCTCAACATTTAATCCATCACAAGCCACAGAAAACCCTTGAAATTAAGACTGCAGATAATTTGTAGGATTATAATCCACAGACACAGAAATTTAGTTCAACTAAAGACCACCCATACTACCCAAACTAAAAATTAAACAGCAAAGTAGTAAGATATTTCACTGGTTACTTCTGCATTTATCTTCTAGGTCTCTTTTTTGGCCCTCCATAAGAGCACGAACAGTTCAGATAAGCATTAGGGCACAGAAAAAGAACACATCCATAAAATAAGGTACTCATTAACAGTAAATTTCAGCATCCAGATTCCTTGCTGATATGCCAAGAAAATCAAGATGAAGGACTGGCAGGAATTTCAGGCTGCTGTATATATTCTTCTGTAATTTCTTTTAAGATGAGGTGGGAAAAAATGTGCTTAGTTGTTTGTAAGACTCTTTAAAAAGAAGCAAAGTTTGCTTTGAAGTTCACAAACTTGAGAATCTTTTAGCTCAGGGCTGTTATATTGAACTGCTTGTTAAGTGCAGCAGGAACAATCTGTTGCACTATTAATTTAAGAGATCTATATACCTGCACTACTAATGATGCTGGCATTAAGAAAGGAGGGAGTGCATCCTTCATAAGACCTGATCCTGCAGTGAACTTCATGTTGGCAGGTTATGCATCAGTCTGGAACTTGCAGTCAAAGCAAGTACCGAGTTCCTACTTTCTTTTGTTTACAGCTTGTTTACAGCTTTTGCAGCTTGCTTAATTTCATGTCAATTTAGAAACTTTAGGTGATCACCAACTGATCGTTGAGTTCAGTCAGAGGTGTATCAACAAGACATTTGAGTTCATTTGCATTTAGCTTGTTTAGCCATGTTAACTGCAGCCATAGCAGAGCCCAGGTACCTGTGGAGGGCTGCTTACTAATGGCACAAACATCATAAACAGAAAAACAGAGAAAAGATTTCAATAAGCAAAGCATCTGAGAACCTTCAGGGTGTTACACAGCACTGGAGCAGGTGCACAGGTGGGTATGCATTGGCCTCCATCCCTGTGCTGGGTGAGCAGGCCACTCTGGAAAGGCATAGTATAGCAAAAAATCACAATTATATAGGCTGGAAATTAGCTGCTGGAATAAGAGAAACAGTTTCAGTGTTTATCTGTCAGTGTCAGTTTTTAAGTTAATGGTCAGTGACTGCTGAGCCATGGAACTGACTCAGAGGCAGACATAGTTGGGGACTCTGGTTTGACACTCCCTAGAGACTGAGTTTATCGATTAGATGTTCATTGACTACAACTGGTGTCATTTGAGGTGCCAAGAAGATGCAAGCAGGCTCTCCTCAGTGGTGCCAACAAGAAGGCAGCGGGCAGAAACAGATGTACAGGAAGTTCCACCTGAATATGAGGAAGAACAACCTTTCTGTGCAAGTGACCAGAACAGGCTACCCAGAGAGGCTGTAGAGTCTCCCTCACCAGAGATATTCAAGAACTGTCTGGACACAAATCTGTCCAATGTGCTCTGGGATGACTCTGCAGGAGCAGGGAGGTTGGAACAGATGACCCACTGTGGTCCCTTCCAACTTGACCCATTCTGTGATGCTGTGGTCTCATCTGAATTCCAAAATCCTGCTCCTGAATGAGAAACTCTGCAAGACTCCATTTTAGTCATTTGGACTTTGTGAGAGATGGAAATATAAAAACATACTTCCTAGCACTGACAAGAGATACCCCGTGTGATTGCAGTGCAAGGGATGTTGCTACAGAATGTCTTATGGATGTTTATGGAGAAGAGAAAGGTGGATTCTGGAAAAGCAGACAAAAACTGCAAACCAAATTTGCTGGGCTACAGCAAAAGCCTACAACCTTGTCACAGATACTCATAAATAAAGGCAGCCTTTGAACTGTATGTTATATGCAGCAGGCTGTTGCTGATGAGCCTCAAACAGGATAGCAGTGACAGATTAGGCAGCTTCTCTTCTAGTTAGAAACATACCTCAACTGATTTTGGGCAAAAAAGCTCCCCAGTTCTGTTCCTCATTGGAATTGACTCCTCACAATGAAGGCTAATTCTTAATCTAATATTTACTCAGTTTACTGCTTTTCTGCATTCTGCTTTTCTGCATTCTGCATTGTCCACATCTGGACAACGCACATTTATTCATCAGCTGTGTTCATTCTAGCTGTGGCTGAGATGGCAATTTCATTCTAAGTCTCTGCATACATCAGTGGATACCTTTCAGCTGAACTTTCTCATGCTTGTTCTCAAGCCAGAACTTGGATATGTTTTCTGAAAGTTAGGAGTATACATGCACTCCTTTCCTGACCTCTCATATTTAAATGTGAGAACACAACATTTTAACAAAATGCTTTTGATACAGAGTGGTTTTTTATTTTTCTTTTTGAGTCTTTCAATTTTAAAGCAACTCTGAAGATATAGGAACAAGTGTTTCTTCAAATGCTATCACAAATGCAAGAAAGGCACAAGACTGTCTAGGAAAAGTAAGGTTTATAAGGAAAAGGAACACCACCACTCTCATTTGTGCATGAACTCCAACAGGAGGGTGAAGCATGTGACTGTGAGAAAGTTTGAGTCACATTTGCATACAAATAGTTAAAGAGCACTCAAATGAGTCATGAAAATTCACTCTGTTTCTAAAAATGTGTGGAAATGCTAATGCAATGGTAAGGCTGAGATTTCAATTGATGATAAGCAAAAATATTTACTGTTCTGGTTTCAAAGAGACTCTAACTTCTGCTCATTATTCCTACCTACTACAACAGCCCATGCAACATTCGTTCAATTCAGGTCTTGCCAGTATGTATCTATATTTATTTTTTGATTATTTGGGTCTCTTTTTAAGGGAGGGTGGATGTGTGGTTTTTTGGGGGTTTTTTTTTGTTTGTTTGTTTGTTTGTTTTTTGTGCAATACCACATTATTTTTCCTTCATTAATGGCGAAGAATGTTATATCACAAGGGGTAATAGCGATATCTTATGAACAAATCATAAATATACTCAAATTCTGTGCTCTAGTAAAAACATAATGGTCCAGGATGGTTTAATGTGTTGTTTGGGAAATCAAGGAAGGTGCCAGTGCTGGGATTTGTGCAAAGAGAAAGATGGGAAGGGAAAAGAGAGACCCTTTTCTGGAAGAAGGCATGGATGTTTACTTGCAGAGCTGTGTAAAGGCAGTATTAGAGGATGATGGAAAGTCAGGATGAGTACAGTTTTCTGTCACTACAGTGAAAAAGATGTTAAAAGTTAAAAATATGTGAATGCTGTTCATGTGCAGAGCCCAGAAGACAAAGTAGCAGGTTTACCACAGCTTGAAGAGCTCACTCTCCATTCACAAATGTTTATAAAAGCCAAGGTAATGCAGCAAAGAGCAAAAAGTAAGAAGGATTTTTCTTTCTCCAATACTAAGTGGAGCAGCTGAACAACTCAGAAAGATGACTCTCACTGACAACCCTGCTCCTATACCAGCACCCATCCACACCACAGGTGACACTTCCATTGCTCTAGGGAAATACATCACGTGAGGACTACAGAACGAAATACTGCCTGACTTTTGCATCTGTCATCCTCACAAGCTGCCTGGTTTTAAAACATTAGCAAAAATGGCAAGGTAACAGCTTGTGTTTGTTCTGTCATCCCCCCACTTCAAGACCCCTGACGCACTGAGAGACAGACTGTGGGTCAGGTTCTGCTCTGCCCCGTTCTTTCTGTCGTTATTTACACCTGAACAAACTGAGTGGAAAACATGCAAAATGGTACCATTTTGTTTTGATAGTGTTTTACCCTCACTTCACAGGGGTGAGAATGAATAGACAGGGTGCAAGGCAGTGGAGAATCAGGGATTCTGTATATTAAAAAACAGTGCAGACAGCGCAGAAAGTGTCAAACACAATACAAAAGGACTGCTCATGCATTCACGCTCAGCATCTGTGATCTGGACAGTATAAACAGAAGTCACTGTCTTTGGGCTATGTGGATTTTACAGGGTGTTGTTTATATAATTTAAAAATCAGCAGACCTGCAAAGCTGGATGTTGCAGGATGCTTTGCAAACAGCAATCTCACCCATACAGAAGCTTCTGGAGCTTACGAGAGGAATTCCCTCATTATTGATAGATGGTGAAGGCTATTGTCAGATGACTGATACTGGCTCTTTGCCACATTATGCTGGAGAGTACGATATTAATTAGAAACCCTAAAACAATTTGAAGAATTGCCTGTCTGAAGCTCTGATTAGCTAGGATGCCTTCCCCTTCCATATGGAGTTGGGCAAGTAATATCATCTAGGAGGGAAGGCTTTCTGCCACTCTGAAGGATTAAGATCTGTGGCTTCAAATGCAAGAAAGTCACCTCCCCAAAAGAGATCTTTGATGCTTAGAGCCAAGATGTGCTAATAAAGCCTGAAAGGGTGGATTCTGCCTTAGTCCCTCGGCCAGGCACAGGAGCTGAATTTGCAGATGTGCGAGAGCCAGGAAGGATGGAAGCAGCACGGTGGCTGTTGAGAGAGAAAGAGAGGGAAGGTAACAACCAGCAGGGCCAAGAGCTGCTCGTGTCTATGTCAGCTTCCAATGACAGCTGATGGTTACTAAAATGGTATCATGCCTTGTCATCCCCAGCAGGAGAGGGGTTGACAGCAGAACTGCAGTAGGAAAAACATGAGCATGTTTTCACACAGACTGCCTAGAAAACAATTTAACTTCCACTCTGCCCAGCTACTGTCAGCAAAGCCCCACAGACATGAGGGGGGGAGTGCATCTTAAGGAGTGATTTGAAGGCGAGTGGCTGGAAAGAATTTTCCAGACCTTTGTCCCACATGTGGAGGATAGGACACAGGAGAGTGTGAAGATATCTGTGCGGTAAAAGGACAAGTGTGTGGTACAGGCCGGCATCGCTACCAGAGCAAAGGTCAAGTTCAGCTATGCAGTAAGTTAACAGAGCTGGAAAGAGTGGATAAAGAGTTAAAAAAAAGAGCAAGGGGTTTTTTGCCTGGAGCACAAAGGATGTTAGGTGAAGTTAGTGGTTGTAGATGCAGGTTTTCCTCTTTAACCATCTGGTTTTTGAATTGATGGCATTTTTTGTTGTTTGGAAGAAAATTTCCCGCATTCTGGGATTTTGTTTTGGTCTCCCTCATACTGCAAGCACTCTTCAGAGCTATTAAGTTGAACAGCCACTAGTTAAGCACTTAAAGATGGGCTCTGACAGGTTTCCCAAGCTGCTTCTGAAATGTATTTGGCAAATAAATTCCTCTTCATCTGCTAATTTCAGACTTTTAAAATAATTTATCTCTCAAGTACATAACATAATGTTATTATCTTGTTCTTTACAATCTGAGGGCAGAATCTATTTAGAACGTGAGCAGGCTGGCTATGTGCAAGTGACAAGCTTTAGATAAAATTCACTTGCCAACCCAGAGCAGTGAAACAAATTCTCTCTCCGCTCTCACAGGCACCTGTTGCACTAGCCAAAAACCAGCCACCTCCCACATACACATTCACAAACACACCTGAAGCTGAATCCAAAGCTGTGACCTGACAGGGAGTCTTTCTCTCTGGAAGGTCTCACTGGATTTGCAACAGGCCTCAAAGGTGTAAAGTATGAAGACTACTGAGTCTCCATCAAAGGAGTTTCCACTGCCTGTTTTATGTCTTACCCACAGCCACCCCCATAACAGCTGATTCACACAGACAGCCTGCTTATTCTATACAGGAATGTACATTTGCAGCTTATATACATGTGCTTCACTCCACAAAACACTACCAAAATAGCAGAAAAGAGAGAAATTGGCATACTTCAGACTGCTCCTTAAAACCTTCTGCAAGGTGTGTTGCTGCTCTCAGTACAGAGCAGAGAGTACCATGTCCCCAGATACCTATGCCTTTGTCAGCTTTAAAAAAGGAGCATCTACATTACAGCAAAAAACACCTAGTCAATAAAAAAATTACCAAAAACTTTCCCATAATTTTTTTCCTTAATAGAATCTATAAAAGCACTTCTGAAAACAAAGCAGAAGTTCACATAAAGAGATATAAAATCACACTTCAGAAGAAAACCAAGATTATTCTCCTGAAGATATTCTCAGGAAATTCGAAGTGGTCTGATGCTTACAATGCCTGTCAAAAACCAAGGTTTCATATCCCATTCTTCCCAGATCAGACTGCAATTTAGAGTTTCCACTGCACCAGCTGAAAGTCCCAAATGACCACTTCTGGAGTGTTTCTTATCAAATGATTATAAGAACCTCACTGGATCAACCCAGAACCTATGCCTCCCATAACCTAGGAAACTGATTCAACTAGGGCTAAAATCACCACATTACAGCTCACAGGTTGTCCTAACAGGAGATAGAAATACAAGAAACTTCTTCAGAAGCATTCACTTTCTGGATAGTGTTGCTTATTTTAGCTTGACATTTCAAATGAAAGAAATCTAAATTGATGAAGAAATTTGAAACTTGAATTCTCCCCTTCCCCTTTAATCCTTAGACTTCCTTATTCCTGCTCCAAGTCCTCATCCAGCTGTGACTGGTACTTTCTCTGGTCTCTGGCAGTCACCCTACTGTCACTGCACCACCTTGTGATTTCCCATGTGGAGAGGAGGAGGTGGAATCTCTCTATGGGCACTGGAAAGGACACCAGAATGCCCCTTATTACAATTATTACTTCTGCCACCCCAGAATATTTTCCCACATTTATTAGAATATCTTCTGTACTACCCTCAGAAGGGATATTCCCTTTTCAAGAACAAGAAAATAAAAAAGGTAAAAAAAAGGGGAAAAAAGGAAAAAATTAAAGAAAGAGAAAAATAAGCTGTTATCTGTAAACCAGTGGTAAATGTGAAGCAGCTGGTCAGAAAATGTACTGGCTACTGATTCTAGTTCTGGCTGCCAAACTTGTGATAGATGGGACCTGTTACTTCAAGCAGTGTTTTCATCATAATTTAGATCTTTAAGGACAATTCCCATTGGATTAAGGACTTCCCATGTGATAAAGAGTCTCCTGACACAGGTCAGCTTTAAGTGACTTGTCCATCATTGCACGTAAAAATCTTTGTGGCAAAGACATGAATTCAGTCCTCCAGAACATAATTCAGCTGTTTTAAGGAGCATCTTCCTTCTTTGTGTACCTTCTACAACAGTTGAGGTAAGGCTTCCACAGAAAGCAATCCCTCACCATGGAAGTCCCATCTATGCCACAAAGGAATACACAGCCCTGCTGGTGTAAACTGCACAGCTAACAACAGGCAGAAATGCACAAAACTTACAACTATGAGCATCTAGCCTAGAGGTTACACATTGTGGACTCTAAAACCCCAGCACTCCACCACTCCACCAAACCACTGTCAGAAAAGCTTCTTGGTCTAAGTCTCTTAGCCACTGCTCATTCTTCTCAATGCTGTCAAATGTGTGAAGTCACACACAACCAAAAAAAAAAAAAAAAAAAAACAAGTGGAGAATTGTCAAGAAAGTCTGAGAACCAACCCTGACATGGGACATCCACATCAAGGCCAGGGTGCCCAGTTAAACCATATGCTGTCTGGGCTAAGGACAGATGGACCCAGAGATCAAGAGTAGCAAGGACAGAGTTAGGTGTTTAGACTTCTGCACTAGGTAGATATAAGCCATCACAGAAGAAATTATTTTCTCAATTGTCTGTAAACTGAGTCTTTAAAGACAGGCTTAGATGCAGACATCAACCAGACACATGCCATAAATCAAGTGAGGTGAATCTCATCTCCAGAACCAAGAGACCTGTGAAAGGGAATAAGGAATACAAAACTATTACTAATGAAGTGAAAACAAGCAGAGTGATAAGGCAGGAAAAAAGAAACTGCTAAAAGTCCATATTCTGATTATTCAATGGAGAACAGCTGAGATGCTAGGTATAAATGAGCTGTTTTGTTCTGGCTCAAAGTAGAAATACAAGATCTCTTGTCTCTGCTGTAAATAGCTTGAGGCCTTAAATAATTTAATTTTAGTCCATTCCAAATTATTTTTATGTTGCCAAATTTAGACATGTATCTTCCATATTTGATTAAAGAAGTAGAAGTGTTTCTCAACCATGCGTTTTGGAATAGTTGAAGGCATTCAGCTTTATGGAATTACATGAACAATGTGGTGGCATCATCTCCAATTGTATTCATAGCTAAAAACCCATCAGGAGAACATATTACTGTAATTTTGCCAAACTGGACACTTATTTTCCACAATTGTTTCCACAATCTAAAATTTGCAAAATGACTGGACAATAAGCTTTTGGTGACCTTTAACTAAAATTGTCTTTCCCTGGAATCATCCATTTGCAAAGAATATGTGTGCATCAAACTCAGACCAGCACAGAAAACACTTGCACTCCAGTAATTTGATAAGAAAGCTGGGTGACCTTTTGCTGATCCCTGACGAAACAATTAAGTACATAGCTGGGATTTATGCTGCAGTACACCACAACACTATTCCACATTATCAAAAATGAAAAAACTATAGATTTCTGAAACTGAGAACTACAGACTCATCTCTTCAGAGCTAGTATTAAAGGTGATATTTTTAAAGGCATCCAACCTCCAGTTTTAGAAGATAGAGACAGACTTTTCTGGGTATTCAAGTGCATAAAATGCAGTACACAGTCCATTTTCCATGGTACTTCACTTTCTTTGATTTAAATACAGAGACTTTCAGCTCTCTGAAAATCCCAACTGTAGCCCTGTAGTATCTTCAAACAATTTTTATGCATATTTTACACATCTAGCTCCTCTCTTAGAAGTAGTACGTAGTGCCTCGAGTCAGTTAGACCATCCTCAAAAGAAGTGCACAAAATGACATGTTATAGTTCCATACTTACATTTCAGACACCCAGCACCAGGATCCACAAGCACAGACTAGGAACACACATGGCCACATGGTCTTTAGGCTCTACAGGCTCAGCAACACTTCATCCCAAGACACTTCACCCCAGCTACCCATGTTCAGCCTTCCAGTGGAAGGAATGACCACGATACAGACAGAACTCAACTAACTTTGACTACATACCCAAATTTTAAAGGCTAAATTCGGGTATGATGAATCAGAAAAATTAGTCATCCACAGTGGAATCCACCTCGCTTGGCATCTATAAGTCAGGCTTCTGGCTGAAATTGGTTGTCTGGCTCCTGCTGAGAACTGATGGTGAGCAACGGCCCCCAGCGAGGAGATTCACTCCATCCTGAGAGAGGTGTCAGATGGGCACAGAATGAATCACTCTCTGCAGGTGTCTCTTGCTCTCTCTTCCCACTGTCTATAGAGAGATGAGACATAAAACCTCCAAATAGCTAAGATAAGGTGAGATGAACCTCACCCTCAAGAATGGGTGAGTCTGCCAGGCCAGCAGGCCCAGACTTCAGGTTTCTTGCCATCCAGGAGATGCCTTTACCCCTGAGCTATAGTGTTAGGCTCCCTCTTGTTTATAATGCCTCTGGCCCTCCGAAATTTGCATCTGTTTCTTTACTGTGGCAAGCTGGAACAGGATGGGCGGGTGTCCTCCACCTTAGCCTTATCTCTGGTCGTTAGGGTTGCTTTGCAAGCAGGAGGGAGTTTATATCACCTCTGATGAGGAGAACATTGAATCTGCATCACTCACTTCCAGGACAAGTGCTCTCATGAGAAAAATTGCTTATGAGAAAGCAGCAGTTCCTTTCCTTCTTTGCCCCTGAACTTTCCAGCAGCTCCAGCTGCTGCGCCTTGTGCTAAGCTCCATGCTGTCAGTGTGCATTTAACCATGATCTTGCACACACCTCCTAGACCAGGCCTCTCCAGAGACTTAGGCACATACCTATTTTGTGTGTCCCAGGTGGGTTGATGCAGGCGACAGTCACTGAGAAAGTCAGCTTAACCTAGATAATGCTCATTCTGGGCCAATAAAGGAGCAAAGTTTTAGCAGCCTAGGAAACTTCACTAGAACTCACATGGTTCAACAGCACTCATGAGGGTGCACGTGCATTTGGGATGTGGTGCACATATTTCGTTAAAATGCACTTCCAGTACCCAAACCCTGAGTGCAATTAGGCTTTCCTGACCATACATTTTTTTTTCTGCACATTAGTTAAAAAGGACTGAGAATGCTGTGGGTCCTGTGTTGACATAACCTATAACAATTGCTTTCAAAAAGTTAAGTTAGTACTGCCTGCTTAATAATAGAAAGCTTTCCACCATGGAACTGAGGTATTCTTCCTGAAGACAATAGGAAGACCAGATTGACCAACAATTAGATGCCAGTTGCAGTATAGACTCAATTTCTCCTCTATGTTCATGAAACATTGTTATTATTACTGAGGAAAAACAAAACACACAGAGCATACTATGAAAATATACTTATATTGAAATTATCATAATTTTACAATCTGGGGGGTGGAGTGAGGTGTGTGTGTTTAAAACCATACCTGGATCAGATTTGCAAAATCTTCTCCCACCAAGCTAATTCCCAGTCCCTATTTTTTTTATTTTGGTGAAATTAAGCCAAGTGTTTTGTGATCTTATTCCCACAGACCTGTACCTAAAGATCAAAACTGGGCCAAAGTGGGAGACTGAGGAGAGCTGGACCAGCCAGCCAGATAATTCACAAAAGAATAAGCCCATTTTTTACTCCTTGTTTTATTTCTTATTGCATGTGAGGTACTGTCAGCAATCTCCTGCCTGGCCCCTTCTCCCTTTTCTATCCTGAATAGATTTTCCAGAGAATTGGTGGGGAGTGCAAAATCTGCAACATTTTAGACCTACATTAATTTAAAGGTATCACTAGAAAAGTTACACTAGATGAAAACCATCTGCTATATAAGCCATGCAGTAATAAGTGTACTTGCTTGATCCCAGATTTTAGAACAACCATGCTGTTAGAGAGCCAGCTAAATGGTTCACTATAAGGACTTATAGAGGACCATGTGCAACTTAATTAAAGCATAGATGTTGCATTAATAAAATAAAGATTTTTAAACAGAAATGTATTTGGCTTTGAGTAAAAATAGATCTAATACACCTTATACCAGTAGAACTTACTATGCCAGAGAGATGCTGCTCTCAGATTTCACGGCAATTTGCTTCAAGTCGAATCAGGTAAGCAATAGCTCTTTGCAGATAGCAGTTTATATAGCAAAGCCTTCAGGGCACTGGTCCTACTTACAAAAAAAGAGAAATCCTACAAACCAGAAATAAATATTAGAACTAAAGCATCCGAATTTGGATTTGATATAAATGTTGCAGCAAAACAATGCAATTCAAATGGAAACACCCCTCTTTGCAGAGTGGTGTTGGAAAATACAGTTTGAGTAAAAGTCATTTTACAGAACAGCAGCAATTTAGGAATATGATCATGATACACATGTCGAAACAGAATCCAAAGGCCTGCCCTTCCTATAGTCCAACACTTCTAGCCAAAATGGAGATGTCTCAAAAGAATGAAAAAACATTTATGTTTTGCCAAAACACTTCCAAAGCATCCCAACAATACACAGCCTGGGATTAACAGCAGCAGATCTGGGATGCTTAAAAGCAGGAATGAAGAGAATGATACTGTGCGAAAGCAACATTATTCAAAAGCACAATGAGGAAGGAGGAAAAGAGATCTTAGAAGGCGACGGATCTGTAGCATTTGCAAATATGGCCCAGAAGAGAATGGAGTTTGGAAATGGGTCTCAAAGAAGGTGTATCCATAGGTTCCTTGAAGCAGCACCCAGAGGGGTTCGGAGCGGGGTGGATGGAAACGGTGGGCAGGGCATTCTCGTGCCCAGTGAAGGACCTGGAGGCGAGGGAGCTGTGGTGCCAGCCCCACTGGCCGAGAGCCGCTGCCGACAGAGCGGGACGCGAGAGCCGCGCCAGGGGCATCGCGGGCTGCGGGAAGCAGGACTGCTGCTCCCAACAGCACAGCTGTTCGCAGAGCGCCGCGGGAGCAGGGAGATGTCACCCTGCTGCTGCCGCTCCGGGGCTGCCCCTGCAGACGGGGAGCGCCGGGGCCCCGCTCCCCGGCCGCGGGGCAGAGCAGCGCTGTCCCACGCACGGCAGCCGCGCCCCGCCGGGCCGGGCCCGGGCCCGGCTGACAGCGACTGCGGCCGCACACGGCAGCACACGCACGACACGCGAGGCGTGGGACAGGGGCCGCAGCCGCGCCCCTGCCAGTCTGCAGCGCTGGGGACGGGGGCACGGGGAGGGCTGCTGCCGGCATGGCGAGGAGTGGGAAACAGGGAAAAGTAGAGGGAAAAAAAATAAATAAGAAAAGGTCCCTTCCCCCAAGGCAGCTGTGGAGTGTGCTGAAACCCCCTTTTAGGCACAATCAGCCCCGAGCATCTGGGCAAGGATGAGGTGGGTGCAAAGTGCACGGGGAGGAAATGTGTCAGCTGCAGCATCCGAGAGCAGCGGAGCAAGCTCAGACGGGAAATGAGCTTGCGAAGTGCACCCGACAAGATGATCGCGGGGATAAGTTGCTTCTATGGAAACTGCAGCCCGATGAACCAAAAAACAGTTTGATGGCAAAGTTTTAAAAGGAGCTGGCTGATGCCTGGTTTCAGCTACATTCCCCACCCCCTGAAGAAAAAAAGAAAAAAGTAGAAAAAGCTGCACAATGTGTTTCTTGTTATGGACCAAAAAAAAAAAAAAAAAAAAAAAAAAAAAAAAAGAGAAAATAAAAAAAAAAAAGAAAAGGAAAAAATGGGGACACAGGTTTTTCCCTGTATGGGCTACATCATATTAAGCTGTAAGTTTAGTTCTGGACAAACAATCTCTTGTTGCATCTCTGGGATGGAGGTTAATGAATTCCCACAGATGATGTTGGCCAAACAGTGGTCGGCTTGTGACTTGATTTCCAGCATCATGATGTGAGGGGATCAGTATAGAAAAGCACTTTGAAGGGAAGAGGCTGCCTACAGCAGGATTGTTTCTACAAGCTAATTGTACTGAGTGCAGCTGCACAAAGCTGGATCAACAGTAATAGAAGGCGGCGCAGACTTCCTGACGCCAGCCCCGCAGAGCTCCCACCAACAGCCTGGCAATTCCAGATTGTTTTCCAGACCTTATCTCTCCCCCAAGTTTTTTTTTTTTTTTTTTTTTTTTTTTTTTTTTCTTCTTCTTTCGCCTTTTTTTTTTTTTTAATTTTGTGACCGGAACAAAAGTAACAGGAAAATCCTTTGTGAAAGTAGAAAATGCTGTTACAGATCGGTGCCTTTCGCAGAAGTTGTAACTAAATATTTTGCATGCATTACTCTCCCTCCCGCTCAAAAGAAAGAAAGAAAAAAAAAAAGCCAACCCCCAAACTTCTACAACTTTTCTTTGAATGAATTGGAAACGTGAGGCAAACAAAAGGGAGCGGGTAGTTAAAAGCGGCCGGGTTTAGGGAGATATTTTACCTGGTACATTGAAAACTCCTATATCAAAACATACTTGGATCCCCCGCTTGGACAGGCTGGATGGTGTCAATGACTTGGAACCGGGCCAATTTTAACAGATTCTTTTTTTTTTTTTTTTTTTTTTTTTTAGTCTGGTTTGATGGCTTAAATACGCTGCAATTAAAGCTATTTACATTATTACTGGATGCTTTCGATAGATTTCATTAGAGGCAGGGGACAGGGCCGCGGAGGAACGCGCCGGTCCCCAAGGGGGTTGGCGGCGCAGCCCCGCAGGTTCTGCCCGGAGCCCCGCGCCCCCCACACACACCGGAGGGAGCCTGGCCGGGGGTGACTGTGTGGCCTCGGGGCTGGGCTGAGAAGACCTTCAGAGGCGAAAGAATAGGCAGCCTTCCAAACAACCATGAAAATACACTTTTTTGGCATGGAGGGGGAGGGAGGGGAAGGGGTGCGGCAGGACCGAACCCCCCACTCTCTACCCCACATCGGAGCCTGGGAAGCGCGGCCCGCTCCTTCGCGCCCGGGTCGCGGCAAGCTGGCCCCGCAGGGCAGCCGGGCTGGGGGGCGAGCGGCGCCGGCACCTTTCCCCGCCTCGTCCATCGCGATTTTGCCCGTTTTACTCTTTCCTCTCTCCTGTCTGCGGGCGACCCCCCCCGCCTTCCCACATTCCCTCGTCCTCCCCCCGCGGCATGGCGAGGCGTCCGGCGGCGGCCCCCGCTGCAGGTGCGCCCGGGAGGGGGAAGCGAGGCCGGGCCGCCGCCGCGGGCGCAGCCCCGGTCGCCATGGCAGCCGCCTGAGCGGCGCCGCCGGGCCCGGGCGGCGCGGGCGGGGGGGGCGGCGGCGAGGGGCTGATGTCACGGGGCTGGCGCCGCGCAGTCCGGGCCGGCCCCGGGCGCGGGGCGGGGCACGGGGGCGCGGGGGGGAACGGCGCCCCCGGGGCGGCCGCGCTCCCGCCGCCGCTCCGCGCACCCAGCGCCGCCGCGGGCCGGCGCCGGGCGGGGGGGACCCGCGCGCCCGCCGAGCGCAGCCCCGGGTTCGTGATCCCGGGGGCGCGGAGGCGAAAGCGGCGCTTTGTGCGTGGCTCCGAGTGGCGGCGGCGTTTCGGAGCTGGGAACCGGCTGTAAAAGTCCCGGCTGAAAACTAAGGGGTGGACGCACGGCTCCCGGGGCGCTCGGAGCTGCTTGGGACGGGGCCTGGAAAAGCCCCCGAGGAGCAGGTCGCAGTCCCCTCCCCGGTGGTTTCGGGCTCCCCCCCGCCCCGCAGTCCCCCCGGCTCGCCGGGCAGCGGGGCCGCCGCGCGTGCGACACCGCTCCTGGGGCCCGAGCGCAGGAGCTCCCAGAGCTAGCGAGCCGCTGCCAAAGCTTTCTGTGGTAAAACAGCAGAATTGAGGGAATGCAATGTTAGGGAAAGACTCTTCAGCCGCTCTCCTGGGGGAAGCGGAGCCTGGCTGCTCGCGGGCTCTATTTTGCTTGCAGAAAGAGCATATGACAGTCATTTGATGGCAGAAAAAATAGCCAGGTTAGCCTCTCCACACAACTTCCCGGTGTTCCAAAAAGCGTGCAAAGCCTCTGGTGTGGAAAACCTAGAGCAATAATACGGGGTCCTCTGCAGCGCCCGGCCGGCCGGTGCTGCTGCGCTGTCCAAGAACGACAAACAGTGATGGGAGAAGCATGAACATATTTACATTGGCTATTATTACAACCAAACCACTCCACATTTCTTCCACTGGTGCCTTCATTAGCGCAAGTATGTTGCATGACCAAAACCTGTGGCCGCTGGTCAAGTTCCACCACCAATTGGTATCTTGAGATGTAAGGGTTGAAGTCGCCCTAAGTTGGGATTTTGAGTGAGTCGTTAATTGGCAGGGTGGTTTTTATTATTATTTACTCTCTGTAACAGCACATGAACAGTGTACTTGTCTTCCTATCAGATTGAATGTCGAGATTCACTTTCACCCTTCGCGTTTCAAAACGCGTTGAATTGTGTTCCTATCAGCCTCAGCACCGCCTCCAGCCCCCCCCCGGAGAACAGCCCCGGGCAAACACCCTGGTGTGACAGTCACCGAAGTGCCCGGTTAAAAGAATAACCAACCACCAGCTCAGGAATGCCACGTTAATTGGAAAAAAACCTGATGTGGCTCTTCGCAGCTTTGTCTCCAAGTGTCCGCAATGTTCCTCTCTCACAGCCCCGACCCCCTTCGGGTAGCTATGCAACAACCGCGCAGATAAATGCAGTATTTGTCTGCTTTTAATATTTATGATTGGCAGCACAATCCTCACTGATTTTATGGATGTATGCGTTTACTACGGTTTTGTTTGCAATGAACACTAACGCGCTTTAGGCATCTGTGTGGTTTTAGTATTAGAAAATTGCTGCGATTTGGGCAGAATTTCATTTATATTAGTTGTGTATATACGTTCACGCTTTTTTAAGTTGAACTTTCCTTAGGTAGTGTGTGGAATGGAAGGTGGAAGCTGTGTCCGTTTGTTATACAGCCAGTAGCATAAGCAAAATATAGGAAAATAAAATGGAGCTAAACTTAAAAAAAAAAAAAAATCGAAGTCACTTCTCCTGCACAACAAAACAAAACAGAAAAACCCCGAAAACTTTTTCCTCTGGAATGTTTCTGGAAGATGTTTCATTGGCTGCAACCAAAAGCTGCTAAAAGTACAGCGTGTAGTAAGCATTTGCATTTGTCACCAGAAACAATCTATGCATAATTAATGGCAGTACTGTGTCACGAGCACTGATAGGGCGCAGATGAGCAGCCTTTCAAGGGTAATACATGTAAATGCACTTCCAATATGCAGATTTGCTTAATGATCTCCAATTAATAGCATCATCTGAAGTAGCCCTGTTCTCAGGAAGCAGGGCGCTAGAGTGACGCCTGCCTGGCTGGTGGGGTGCTCAATGTCCCGTTCTCATCAGGACAGAAAGTTGCAGTGGGATTTAAAGGCTTATTTGATCTTTAATCTTGGCTTATTTCATTCCCGCTTACAGCCTCAGCGTAGAGCGCTGGCTGCAAACCCGGCCTTTGACTTTCGCTGCCGTGTGCTGAGTGGGGACGTGCAAGCACCGCCGGGATGCTCCACTTCACGGTGACCTGGGGAGGGCTCAGCCCTCGCCACCCCTCGCTGCAGCGGGACCTGCGCAGCCCGCACTGCGCTCCTGGCGCGGCGCCGCCAGCCCCGCACACGGGTGCGAGCCCGTGCAGAGATCGGGGTGCGGCGGAGGGCAGGGAAGGGGCAGGGAAGGGTGTCTGGGGGCACGGAGGGGCGCCGGGGGTCACGGAGGGGTGCCGGGGGTCACGGAGGGGTGCCGGGGGCCGGGCCCGAACGCGGCGCTGCCGCCCCAAGCCCCGCGCGGGCCCGCACAGCTCCGCGCACTATTTACTCCCTCAGCTGTGCGCGCGGCCACGCCCCCCGCCGCCATTGGCTGCCCGGGCGGAAGGCCCCACCAGTGAGGGCGCCCCGCGGTGATTGACGTGCCGGCGGCCGCCAATGGCAGCGAGCGCGGGCCGGGCCCGGCGGCGGCCGCCATATAAGAGCGGCCGCGCAGCGCTGGCCCTCAGTGCGAGCTCCGGCAGCGCCAGAGCGGCAGCGCAGCGCTCCGCAGGCTCCAGCCCGCCCGCCCGAACCGCGCTCTCCGCCCGCCCGCCCGCCAGCCAGCATGAAAGCCTTCAGCCCGGTGCGGTCCGTCAGGAAAACCGGCCTCTCAGAGCACAACCTGGGCATCTCCCGGAGCAAGACCCCCGTGGATGACCCCATGAGCCTGCTGTACAATATGAACGACTGCTACTCCAAGCTGAAGGAGCTGGTGCCCAGCATCCCGCAGAACAAGAAAGTGAGCAAGATGGAAATCTTGCAGCACGTCATCGACTACATCCTGGACCTGCAGATCGCCTTGGACTCGCACCCCAGCATCGTCAGCCTGCACCACCAGAGACCCGGGCAGAACCCTTCCTCCAGAACTCCTCTGACCACCCTCAACACAGACATCAGCATCCTCTCGCTACAGGTAAGTGCCTCCCCCGCGCCCCGGCTCGTCGCTGAGCCTGCGCCGGGAGCTCGGGCGGCGCTGGCGGTGTCCCCAGCGCGGGTGGCGGGTGACAGCGCCCGCGGCGCGCTCCCTCCCCGCGGCGCGGCGGGACCCGGACGCGCCGCGGGGGAAGCGCTGCGGGAGCCGGGACAATCCGCTCCGGCCTCCCTGTGGGTGCTCGGCCACCTCGCCCTTACCCTGCTCTTGTTCTCTCGCAGGCGTCCGAGTTCCCCTCAGAGCTCATGTCGAGTGACAGCAAAGCACTTTGTGGCTGAACCAAACGGTGAGTGCAGTGCGCCTTTTTCCTAAACTTCGGGTAAAAACTGCCTCCCCGGGGAATGGGAGGCGTGATGGCAAATGCTAAAAATAGGTCCTGAAAGTTGATTAGGAGACGCCTTTGTAATCAGTAAGAAATGAGACTCATAACTGAGTCTTGAGGTCCTGAGTGTGTGTGTGTGTCGCTAAGGTTCACCCAGCAGCACAGGCTCTTCTGATCCTGCTCGCTGCTTAATGCAAATTCTTATCTGTTCTTGGAGCCGAAACTTCCTGGGCCAAAGTGACTGATTAAGTTGGGAATCTTGGCACAATTCCTTGAATTCTGTGATGTGGGATTGTCTGCGCTATCAGTTAAATAAGAGACTGCTTTTAATCAAATAATTGCTCTAAGAGGCAGACTGGCGCCTCTGAACATTGCGTTTACAGAGATCTAAATAAAGATTGGACTGAGAATCCTCTTTCTAGCCTTTCCCTGGAGTGTATGTTTTTTTTTATGTTCAATTTGTGCTCTTGAGAGCGAGTGTGTGAGCTTGTATGTGTTGCATCTGGACGCCAGGGTTTGCCCAATCTCTGAGTGTTTGGTTAAATGTTCAAACTGTGGCTTCCTCTCTGGCGCCAGTCTGTCCGGATCTCTGCCCTGTTAGCATTCTCCTAAATATGCCTCTTTTCAATCTCTTGCAGGTGTTCCACTGATGAGATTTTTTTTTTTCTTTTGCACAAGAAAATGTCTACAGGATTTTTTTTCTTTTTTGAGGTGCTGAATTTATTTTTCAGCTGTATCTGGAGGGGAAAATCCACGTTCAAGTAAAAGGAACTTTTAAAATGAATAAAGAAGAAAAAATCAAGATTGATCTTTATCCCCACCCCATTTTTCAACTTGGACTGAACCTAGTTATTTATGAAGAGACTCTTAACTACCCTTTCCCTAGTTGGAAGGCTTCCTTTATATACTATTCCCAGCGTGGGGAGCGAAACAAAAATCTCACAAGGAGTTGCCCATTTTAAAGCAGACTTTGCCTTTTTTTCCAAAGGTGGAGCGTGAGTACCGGAAGGATCCAGTGTTCAGTTTTTTAGGAAAGTCTGTGGTCAGAAATTACCTTTTTGACACAAACCTAGGACTGAATGCTGTGTATATATTTATATATAAATATATATATATGAGTGAAACCTTGTGAACTCTTTAATTAGAGTTTTCTTGTATAGTGGCAGAAATATACATTTCTGCAAAAAGTGTAATGATGTACTTAATCATGCTAAACTTTTTATAAAAGTTTAGTTGTAAACTTAACCCTTTTTATACAAAATAAATCAAGTGTGTTTATTGAACTGATTGCTTGCTTTATTCTTTGGGGACCAACTGTTGGCTTTGATTTGTGTTGTTTTTGTTGGTTTTTTTAATACTTATACATTGTTATGACTTCATCAAGTAAAAATTCAAATATGTAGAGACTATAAAGAATAAAATTACCTGAAGTGAATAATTCTTGTAACTTGGAAAATCTTATTTGAGTGTATATTGCAATCTTCTAAGTCATCTGCCTGTAAACAGCGTGAAAGGAATGAGAAAAGGAATTTATTACACAAGGGATGCTATTGACAAAAGTGCTTGGAAATGTATAAAAGCAGTTAATCCTGAGGCATTCCCATAGAGAATTGCCTTTTTTCTTCCCTCCCACCCCTCTGAATGATTCAGTTGGGGTAGTAATGGCCCAGATCTGTTAATTTGTGCTTGGAATAATCACTCAGAATTAAGGGTTGTGGGTGGTTATTAGTGCCCCAACTATTAAATTTCTCTAAAAAGGCTTTGAGTGTGAGAGTTGGTGATGCGTTAACATGGGATCTAAAATGATGAAGTGACTGTTGCCTTTCCTCACTGGAATTTTCATGCTTCCATGCAATATTTCAATGAAATGGGCTTTCTAATCAGTTGCAGCAGCTTCTCCATATGACTAAGATACTGAGAATTGACTTAAATCGCTGTTGTGTTACTGATTAAACTTTGGCTGCTCCTACAGGGACTGTCTCCATAAGAATTAAATTAAGTTTGAAATAGGAATCTAAACTCCTGAAAGGCAGAAACGGTTTATTTCTTCTTTCTCTTTTGCCTTCAGAAGCGATGCAATATCCCTTATTATTCCAGGGACACTTCCTGTACCCTATGGAGCCACTGTTCATTAAATATGTGTAGTTGTCATAAGACAGTGGTTGTGGGAACTGTGCCTTATCAGATGACATTCTAATTTAAGCGCAGGCATAAACTTCCCTGAAATGAGAAGTTAAATTGTGGGTCCTGCTTGGGAATTTAAGAGTCACTTGTAATCTGAAAGAGAGAAACTTCACTGGTGCTTAGGGTAAGTACAGCTGTGGCGGGTGCTGCGCCTCGGGCCGGAGGGAGCGTGTTCAGGGTTTCTGTGCTCTGGGGACTCTTAGTGTGAAAGGCAGGAGCCTCACCTGAGGCCAGTAACACTTTCCCTCGCGAACAGGTGGGTGGGTGGTGCTCTGGGGCGGCAGCAGCTGCCTTCCCTTGCCCTTGACACCAAATCCATTCACGTAGGCTGGGAGAAAGCCAGCTCTGATCTCTTAATACTGACGCTGCCCTGCCCAAGCAGAAGCGCGCCCTCTCAGAGGACCAATGCAATCAGAAGACAAGAAGGGTCAGCAAAAGCTGGGACGGGCCGGGGGGTGGGGAGAGGAGGACACGGCCCAGAGCTGATCCGCATCTCCCCATGCCCAGCCCCGCAGGGATTAGGGAAAGCTCCGTGCAGCGCACACCGGCTGTGCCTCCTGTGGCCAAACCTCGCTACTGTCTCAGCGCCCGGAGCGCAGGGCTTGTTCCAGCTCCGTGCAGGCAACGTTTAACCCTGACAGCCCAGTAGTGAAATACTTCGTTACCGCAAATCAGCACGCCTCAGTCCCTAAAATACTCTTTTTCTGTGTGTGTTTTACCCAACTCTTGACAGCAGCACATTCGGGGTTGTAATCAGAGTATTGATCACTTATAAACCAGTAACAATCCAATGCAATTGCCACCAATTTTCACCGTCAAAACTTTTTCACCCTGCTGCTCGTTTTGGGGTGAAACAACAGTAAGTCACTTTAAACCCACAGTTCATTTTATAAAATTAAAGAGCTGCAACGGTCAGATCACTGTAATTATTTTAAGATCAACCCCTTTAGAAACTACGGCGTTTACACTTTGATATTTTTAAGCTACAGGATGATTAACACACTTGTAGAATGAAACGATTTCCTTATCATGCACAGCCAAAATAGAAATTCACAATTTACAAGGCGTGGGGAGCTGAGCAGGAAAACAAACAAACATGTTTTTAAAAATGTAAATTAAGAAAGGAAAACATTTTTCCTCTTTCAGAATTAACTAATTCCTCGACTTGACAATGCTCTAAGATCAGAACTGGGGGCTTAAACTAGGTCCTCCCTTAGAGATTCACTCTCTTCCTATTCTTAAGATTTTGTCATTCAAAGATAAACAGCAAGGTGAAAGTTGAGTGCCCAATATTGTTAATTTTTAACATTAATTCTTTACATTTCCTTGAAGATGTGGGATTTCTTTATTCTATGCCATTGTCATTGTCCCTCCAGAATGCATCAGAAAAATCTGTGGCATTTTCACCACTTTCCCTGGCCCGTTTACTGTCTCTGTACAAAGTTGTTGTCCATAGTCCTGTTAACTGAGTAGTTCAACACAACAGATAAAGACGACCTGCAGGCAAGTATGTGACAGCAAAATAGTTTGTGACAATCATATTTAAACTCTGCAATTTGTTTTTGAGTAGGCTATGCATGAAAGTTGCAAATACACCTATAGACAATTCCATACCGGGGTGGGGGTGAAACAGAGATAGAAGAGGATTCTCTCATCTAGAAGAGAGGTTTCAAAGCGTGGCCTTTCTTGCGTATCGCCCTTAATAGCACATGGCCCAGCTCCCAGTCTTATCCCAGTCAGAAAGCGGCAGGCTCACACCCACGGGCGGTAGGAGACCCTCTAGCCCGTCTACAGGTAAGGGAAAGGCAGAGAGCAGGCTGGGGTTTGTTTACTCACCCCCGGGCAAACAGCATTGTGTCTATCGCACCGAAACCATTCGGGAGCCGCTTGCAGAACCGGTGCCAATATTTTGACAAAAACGTGACCGAGGGCGCTGCCTCGGAGCACGGGCAGGACGCGCCTTGGGGCCGCGTCCCGCGGCGCGGGGCCGGGCGGTGCGTGGAGGGCCAGTGCCACCCTCCGGGCCGGCCGCGCACGGCACCGCGCTCCCAGCGCCGCCCGCCCCTGCTGCCCGCAGCGCCTTCCCTGCGTGCTCCGGGGAGCTCTGATAGCTGCGGACCTCATTCCCAACGAGTGACACGGTTTGTAAAAACCTACGGAGAACGCTGCTTTGAAACACCAAACACTTCGCTCGTAACGCAATGAAAAAAGCACCATTTGATAGAACTAATTTGTGTTTGACTCTGGAAAGTAAAACATGTTCTCTAAACAGTCTAGTGTGTGTTAAGGATTCTTCCATAGAACATTTTGCAGTCTGGATCAATTAATGCAATATGGGAAAGGGATAACATTATTATTTGCTAATGAGAATGAGCTGTAGGTAAGAATCTCTTCCTGTGTTTACCACTGCCCTCGCTTACTTACAAGAAATTATTTACACAGCTTTTACTGGAAGCTGCAAAGAAGAGGGATAGCAGAATGCAACTATTGCATGGCAAAAGAAAACACTGGCATTGAATTTTGTACAGAAAAAGGTTTACACAAATGTACTGTGTAAAACTACTGTTTTGCAAAAGGATCAGTATTTTCCAATTCTACAGATAGATGAAAATGTTGGATCTTTGAAATCAAATTTGTTTTACCCGCATTACCATATTCCCCTCTACAACAGCCATTAACTTATCATAATTCTGAAGTGTAGGAGCCAAATGCAAACAGTATTTCAATAAAACAAGCTGATACTGCAACAGCCACTGATTGTGTGAGCCACTAGCTAAGGTAAAATGAAGGAGAAAGCAAAGGATGAAACAAACAAATACAATTACTTTTGGAGTCACTCACGGTAACTGAGAGGAAATTATATTTCAGTTGATTGCTTGTCTCAAATAAAAAATATTTTAAAAGGGCAGTCACTGCACTGGGCAAGAACTATAAATAGGGCCAAACTGAGAAAAATTAATTGCACAGGAAGCTCTGCAGTGGACTTAACTGCTGTTAGCTGCCCTTGAAGACAGCACTTTACTTTCTATTTCACAAGAACACAATGATTGAATAGATAAAATGACATTATGTGGAGCAACAAGGCCTATCCAGATTTGAAACAATTAAACTAACTGCATTACTTACCAAAAAGAGTATGTTTCTATAATTTCTAGTAAGTATCACCACAAATTACACCCTGTCTGTGACTAACAGTTTTATGAATAGATCAGGTATTTCTCCTTAAAACTAACGGCCTGAAACAGCTCTTAAGTTTTACTACTGATGGCAGTACTTCAAAAGCTAACACACAGTTGTTTGTAGGTTGTTTTTTTTTTTTTTTTCTTCTTCTCTTTATAAGAACTGGACTGTAAACCTGCTGAATTTCTCTTTCATTTGGAAGAGAACAAATTATTTGGTTACTTACCATCTTGCATCTGAGCAGACATAGGACCAGCAATATTGCCTCACTGAAGCCCACCTCTTGCTAACAGCTGCAGTATCTGAGTATGGATATCTGAGTATGGATATAAATATCTGAGTATGGATGAGTGCAAGATCAGCTTTGGGTGGTACTTCCTCCATGCAATCTCAGCATGTCACATGCTCCTAGAACAGCTTTTCTCATATTTTTTGGCATGGAGGTTCACTTTGATGCACTGTTTCTCAATACAGAACTTGCATATCCTATTGGAGTTACACCTGTCACCCTATTTTTCTCTTGTCCTGAGAAGAGACGTAGTGCTCTGAAAGGGGAGAGAGAGGCAGAAAGAAAAAGGGAGGACAGAGGTAACATAGGACTAAGTATTTCCTGCACATTAGACTGTAAAAGATCAAAGCAGTGTATCCTTTAAAAAACAATGAGGTTGGAGTTGTGTTTTCAGTCTTGTGCAAGTTTCTTTCACCTGGAGTAGAAAGCCCAACCTCCATCCCAGATGGACCCTCTCACTCAGGCACCCCACAGAACTGAGCTGGGTTAGCTACATCAGATACCAGCACCCCAGGGAAATTCAGTGTCTTAGAAAACCTCTAAGAGTGTCCTTCAGTCATATTTTCTGTCAAGCTCATTGCCCATCCACAAGCTCTTTGTGACCTTTTAGAAATCTGTGCAGTACTTGAAGAGAAGGAATGTGATGACAGTCTGCTGTAAACCAATGCAGAGAGCAGAGAATAGAGAAGAACTGGTGCTCAACACCAGATGCTGCTGCTGCTGCTGAGATTTCTGCCTTGTTCAGACCAGTAGCTTCACACCCAGCTGTAACACATTAATGCCTCTAGAAAAGACAGTCTCACACAGCATCAGAAAGACACACAGACACCTCAGTGGAACTGGGAGGAAATGTTTCTCATGGACATTGTTATGCAGGAGGTTAACTACTTGAGATTCTTATTTTCCATTCCTTAGGGTAGAAGAGATTTGCTTCAAGCAGCAGAGTAAATAAAACAAAACAAAAAAAACCCCACAACCCCCCCCCCCCAAAAAAATCCCAAACAAAAACAAAGGAACAAAAAAACACCCAAACCTCAAGAAATAAAAACAGACTAAGAATATGAACATGGAAGTAATTTTTAAGTTCAGATTCAGTGTCTACATGAGTTAATATATACAGGAATAAAGTGATGGGCAGGCAATTTCAGGAAGACTGGTCAAGCTACATAGCTACATTTCACAACTTCTTAGAAAAGTATCTTCCCAGTGCTCTTGTATTTCTCCCCATAAGTATATGAGAATGCAGTGCCACTGCTAGGGATTTGCCTCTTTGAGTTTAAAAAGCTTGTGTAAAATGCATTAAGTAAATCTCCCATTAGTACTTCTCAAAAGATGTAACAGTTAGAAGGCTGAGTAAATCATATGCCAAATTTATAAACTCAGCCCAGCTCTTGTTAGAAAGCTGGTTTCCAGCACATAGATATTGTCACCCAGCAGATATGAAGGTGCTACACATGTGGACACATTTTTTACTCATCTTTACTAATTCCCATTTTGCTCTTATTATCACAACTTTGCACTTACCACTCTTTCAGAAAAAGCTGGAAGTGTTGGTTGGACCTCATCCTGTAAGTATCAAGATATCACAATGCCTATAAAACTAAATTCTAAATTCCACTGTAAATCTGACTCCTCAGTCATTCAAATGTTAAGAGTTCCTTGGAGATTTGATTTTTTTGACTGAATTACTTTAATTCATGCACCTAACTAAGTTTAAAAGTTTAATTTAGAAGGAAAAGCTATGCTTAGATTTGAAAAGGGTAGAAGTTTGGACCCTTGTAGTAAACATATACATAAAAACTGTGTTATGTACACACCATATCCAACATGCAATTAGCAGTTTATTGATAGCATGAAAACAATTCTCCTAATCTGAATATCTGACAGAGTGTCACTAATATTTAATGGTATGTTGTTTTTTTGGCAGTTTTGAATACTTACTATTATTTTTATTTCTCTTTTACAGGGCTTTGAGGTAAGCAGTATTTTCCAAAAAGATAACAGTAAGTTGACTGAACAGCACTTGTAAGGGGAACGGAGCACTTCTGGGGAGACGCCCAAAGGCAGAAATTTCCTGGACTATGGCAGTCCTGGAAGGAAGCAGATTTGTTAGTTATGAGCCTAAAAATAACCAAAATTTTTGAAATAGAAAAAGAAACTCAGAAGTCAGGCATCAAAGTGAGAAAACAAAGCAGGTACTTCAGGATTTATTGGTCTTCCACTGAAAAATATGATGTGACAACACCCTGCCACAAAACAATGGAAATGTGACTACAAGTGGAAGAATGAGACAAGAAGGATACGCAGAACAAAAAGAATAAGTGATGTCATGTACACACACACACAAGAAAATTCTGAGGAAAATTATTGTGCCAGAGGAAGGAAAGAAAAGTAGGTTTTATGCAAGGAATCACAGGTAATGAAAACATGGAATACACAAAGAATGAGGTAAAAAAGTAGTGTCCATGTAAGAAAGAGGAAGAACAGAAGAAAGTGTATTTGCAGTGTAGAAAGTAAATGCAGTCACAAATTATACAAGAAAGAAAGCAGAGTTATTAGAACAAAAGAATGTAAAACTTGTCTTGTGAACTCAGGAAGGGGGTGGACAGATTTATTCTTTAGCCTCTCTGAAGAGTTTTAAGAAAGAGATAAACATCCCTTTTCTAATTCCACAGTATTTACAAATATAAAATGCTAGTTCCAGCCAGCCTTGTGCCTCAATCAGAATATAAATTATTTCCTTTTTTTTTCCATTTTAGATATTATTCGCACTGCATAACCTATGGAAAATAAGGGATTTTAGTCCTTGATAACTATACCTCCCATAACAGACTAAATTTAACATTTTCTAGGGGAAAACAAGATAATTAGCTGTAAAAGTATTTCTTTAAAACTTCCTTTTGCAGGTTCATTTGCTAGGAAAATTATGAATGAATCACCTTCAGTAACATAATTCCTGCCAAGCATAAAGTAACAATAAAATATTATCATAGGAAGCATGTAATTCACTAAAAGCAAGGAGAACAAAAAAGTAGGTCATCTTTGAGAACTTTTTTTTTTTTAAATTCCATGTTGGGGTTTATTAGTTAGTGTTATTTATTATTAAATCCCATGTATTTATAACATTTATAACCTCACATATGATTTCAGGGGGTTACCAATAAATATGTAAATAAGTAATGAGCATTTTTTTAATACTGTTTACATTAGGAATAAAAAGTGGGGGTTTCTCCTTCAGAAATATATGCAGCAAAGGATAAAAAGCACTACAGTTGTGTCAAAAATAATAGACATGGTGAATAGAGTTTAGTAAACGACAGAGGAAAGGAGGACTGACACTAAAACCAAGAGTTCTGTGACCTAAATTTCTTCATCAACCAGATTTTCCAATGAAAGTCATTCACTAAGAAACAAAAACAGCAGGTCCTTTTGATATACAAGTTTCAGGCTTATAAAGGAAAAACAGCTCTGTAAGTGCTATCTTTGAGGGCATTAATTCATGCAGTAACTCAAAGGTTAGAGAGGGTGTGGATATTGTCCTGAGGTGATCCAGCATTTTTCCAATCCTGAAAAATGCTACCTCTGTAGTACAAGTGGGAAGCACGACTGCAGTATGTGAGCAAGACCTAAGCAAACTTTCATTCTCTTAAGTTAGGCACCAACACCAAAGAAGATTGTCCAGTACAGACTTCAGTGTAGAAGACAGCAATGGAGAATACACAAGGCTGTACTGACACCTAAATCTTTGCAACCTGACTGCTCCTGATGCTTCAGCTTTTTCTGTCATCCTCATCATCTGCATGAGCTGACCTAAAGGCATCAGACTGAAACATAGACATACATAGACATACCCAGAAACAAATGCCTAAGGGCTTCAGTGGAGGTATACTTGGAATTATTACGTGACATAATCGATTACTGGATATCTGTCCTTATCTTTGAGACACTGTCACATGGGACCTAAAGGTAAATGTAAGGTTAATGTGTGGCAATTTGATGTAATCATCACAGAAAAAGGTTTCAAAAGAAGCACACTTCCAAAAAGATCTTCAGAGATAGATGCCTCTAAGCAACTGAATGTTTTGCTGAAGAGATATTTATAGATATTCTTCTGTTTTCTGGAGAGAAAAAAAAATAGCTTTATAAATGTAATCAATTTCAAATTTTAGAAGTATTAATTCACTATCTCTTAGTCTCTGAACTATTGCTGATATGTACTTTTAATTTTTTTGATCAACTGATGGCTTCCACAGCTTTCTTAAGCACCTAATTACAATTCAGGAAAGAAAGTTAATTTCATTAGATTCTCACAGAGTTGGTGAATGATTTAAGGTGTCCATGAAAACACTTATAAGCCACAAAAACTTCTTACCTTTCCCTTCAAAGTTCTGGCATTTAAGCAGCTCAAACCGGTAATTTATCAGCTGTTGAAGGTGATGAAACAGGGCTTCACTGATGTGGGGGGAAACACGATCTTGTGGTTAAGACTTTGAACTGGGAGCTATAAGACATAGCTCTTAGCCCAGATTTCCCACAGACTTTGTATGCTACCTCTGCAAGTCATTTCACTCCTTCATGTTTCTAACCATCTGTAAAAATGGAAAATATCATTCTCCCTCTCAGGAATTCTTATAAACTAGCATGTCTCTTGCTGGGCTACCTTTGTAATACTACCAATGGGAGCATCTTGGGCACTAAAATTGGTCATTTATCAAGTGAAATTGTGCCTGCCACACACTCGAACAATTGCCAGTCACAACTTGGGATTTACATGGCCCAGAAGCCCACCCAGAGCATCATTATGTTTTACAGAGTATCAGTATCAGTATCAACAGGAGAGATTCCATTGCAATAGGCCAAAGAATGGCCCTTATCCTGTTGGAAGCATTAATGTAGGTTAGAGCCCTGGGTTTGTTTAAATCACCAAGAAAAAAGAACCAGGGAGAAAGCAGATCTCTGGGTGAAGTAAGAGCAATTTCTTTGGCCTGAATTGATATCAGACAACAGGATTCTATGTCAAGTACTTTAATTCTTCCAAGATGCATACATTTCATTATCAATGTTAGTAACATTGTAACATGAATGCAAACACCCAACATGACAGTAGGCTGGGCATGAGGTCACTGTGCAAAACACAAGAGTCATACTTGTGACTGCAAGTCTGACCATCAAGTGCATGAACAAGGAGCTATTAATCTGATATGCAAAACATACTGGTTTGCTCCTCCATTTGAACTGGCAGCCACTGTGTCCCATACAACTGGAACAGTCTGGGTTATTGCTATCTTTGTGTTGCCTGGCTCTTTCTATTTCAAAGTGGGACCTTCTGCATTTGGACTGCTACTCAGGGACCTGCTCCATGGTTGGTAACTTTTCCTCTTTCATGGGTATTTACATTGAGGCCTACTTCATCAGTGAATTTCCCAGGAGCACATATAGTTTGGCACATGCTGCTTTTTCTTTGGGAGTCCCATCAGTGCTGAACACAATGACAGCTGAGGTTTAAAACAAATTTCTGTGTGTTTGGCAATGTAAAACCAAGAAGTGCAAACCAGAGTGGCAGGAGGTCATCTTATGATCTATTCATTTACATTACTCTCAAACGCTCCCAGTGAATGAAATTCCACAATTTAGCATCACTGATATTACTTTAGTAGAAAGCTTTTATTTTCAGAATACTTAAGAGGGATTTCCACCACAAATTAGAAGCTGATTACTCTGTGCTTCACTGATGAAGCTTAAAATCTTTTGTAACAGTATTTTACATCTGAAGAAATCATGTCCATTCAACCTTTCTCTAAATCTAACTCTTCCAATATTACATACCTGTAAAGTCATGTTTTCTATATGTTTTTGCCATTCTCCTTCATTGCTTGTTAAAGTTGCTCAGGTCTGGACACAGTATACCTTCAGCAGCAGGACACACCTCTCCTGGATTGGAGAATACTGCTATTAATTCACCCATCAGACATTTCCCTTCTTCCCTTTCACTTCCACAGTATTATTTATCTTCTTAGCTTACTACTGGTTTAGTAGCCACACCAAACCCCTATTGTTCTCTGCAGTATTTCAGTGGTTTATAATCAATTTTATATTTGTGGATTTGATTTTACTTTTGTAAGTGCAGTACTTTATACTTGCCTTTACTGAATGGCGTCATGTTAATTTACAGTCTTCTGTGTATCAATAATTCTGTCCTTTGAGATAAGGCAGGTTCAGACAATAGCAAACTCTGAGATTTCACAAATAATGTTGCTAATTAATTGAGGTACTGAACAAAAATGGACCAGACCCCCACATGACCCTACTTTGACATGAGATAACTGATGATCACTCCAGGTTTACCTTTTCCAGCAGTAAGCTTTCACTCCATTGCATGATTTGCTTAAGCTTCAATGATGAAAGTCTTACTGCAGTCAAATATATCACATCTGCTGTATCCATCTTCTGCAGGTTGGTTACTCAGACACAGGAGGAAATTGGAGCAATTTGATAAGGGTCATTCCTGAAAACTTAATATTAACTTTCAAACTTGCAGTCTAAACACCTGATGAATAATAAAAGCTTGATAAATAAAGTTCTTCCAGATGTCAAAGTAAAGATAGTTCCCCAGGCCCTCCCTTTCTGGCTTGAATATGATTCCAGATACTCCTGTCCTATCTTCTAGTAGTCTCTCAATTTCTCCAAGAAAATTGATCATAGTTTATATATTATTTTGACTGGATCCATAATTTCAACAGAAAGCACACTGAAAGAAAAATAAGTATGCTTAAGTTACTATCTGGACAAAAAACTCTAGGTATGCTAGAAAGGTCTAAGTGTTCAGAACCCCTCACTTCTGATCTCAAAAGTTTTTGTGATCTTTAAAATAATTATTGATTTCTTAGTATTGCAGAAATCCCCATAATAATTTACGTTCATAAGATAATTGGAGAGAAGAAAAATATACAAATCAAAGAGTTATGTGGAGTCAATTTATCTTGGTTTTTTTTCCGTTTCTACTTGTTTCTTTTCAGAAAGCATTAAAAAGATCTTACAACAGCTAGACATGAATGAATTTTGAAGTTATTTTCTTCAGAATTTTCAAATTGAGATAATTCTAAGATGTCTGAATTGAATACATTTCAGTCCTACATAGCATCAATATTTTAATGACTATCCTCAGTAATTTTTTTCCTCAAATCTCTCTTCTTTAGCTGTGATTTACTTTCTTAGAAGTGGTGTTCATTTGCATATTTATATTGTAATTGCACATGTTCTCAGGCAGTTAAGAATTTTCAACCTTTGCACTACCCACGGCGTGTGTTCACACCACATCCTCACACATACTTCAGATACAGGTGCTGTGTCATCTCAGCCCTGGCTCCGCTACAGAACTTAGAGTTCTCAGAAAGACTTGCCCTTAGGTGCAACCTATGAATATTTTCTTTCTCCATTTTAAATGTATATTTAAACATCTTTGTGCCTTACTCTCAGTGACCTGGGAAGAGGTGTCACAGTCCTCATTTTAAGACTCAAATCAATCAATTGACTTACAGATCAATCTTAGAAGCTCAGCAGCAACCCCCAGATTCCTGTGTGATGCCATAACTCTTGCTGAATATCAGCTCAAAGCCTGTTGGCTCTGCTCTCAGCAGAGAAGAGCTTCACAACTATCTGCAGTGGAGACTCTCAAGGGTTGCCAGAGTTCTGATGAATTGCACCACTCTGGGCAAGTTCCACTCTAGACATGTCATAAATCATTATCCTGTTTAGCAGCCTTTACAGATAGTGTTGCTTTGCTACTAACATGAACTAAAACATGGTCCCAACTTGATCCTGTGAAGACAAAATCACCCCCTCTTATCATCCTGATCATGAAAGAATGATCTAGGAATGAGAGGCTACATAAAACTACATTCCCTAGTTAAAATAGAATTGCTTAGGAAGGGGGAAAGCTGTAGGACTTCACTTTATCTAAAAAAGTGACAGTGGCAATGACAATCCTAAGTGTGAATTTCACCTGCTCTCTAAACAAGGTTACAATCTGAAGAGACGTGATCATGAATGCCAATGCTGTTAACTCCACTGAGGTTCTGTCCTGCAGTCCTAGCCCTGATCATTACTTGGTTTGTTTCTGCTGGTCTTCCACGCTGGAAACAATTTAATTCAACCTAGAGAACCTTTGAGAATACTGAATTGAACATGTGTGGCTGGTGCACCAAGGTAATGCTGCCAAGTGAATGTGGAGCAGACAACAGGATGGTTGAGCTTCTTTAGCTCCAACAGAAAGTCCAAAGTCTGGACACTCAGCCAAGAGAGAAGAAACAGAAGGCTTTTTAGTGCATTCTCTCACAGAGCCCTTTATGCTTTTGATAAGGATCTCTCCCATAGTACAGGAGCATCAGTACCCCAACCCTGACAGACACCCAGTATTCACCCTGAAATAGAAAGGGTGAGTGGACTAGAATAGCCAAATAATTCTTCATCAGATCCAAGATCAGATAGAGATGTTATTTTGAGATTTGTTACTGACAGATAGGTATAAAACACCCCCACCAAAACCAAACCAAAACAAAACTGAAAACCAACAAAAAACCCCCACAACAAACTGAACGTTATTTTTCCAGAAAGACTAGAAAGGAGCTCCTCACAGTAGGAGGATGACTGTCTAACTACTCTGTCCAACTTTCCACAGCCTGAAAAGAAAAAACTCTGATAGGTTTCTACCCTCCTCTGAACACCAGGGGCTATTTAAATATAGGTGATTTTTTTCTTTATTTTCATCTACTGTCCCTGAAACAAACAAACAAGCCCAAACAAACAAACAAACAACACAAAAAAAAAACCCACAAAAATTGAAGAGCCATAAAGTAGTTGATGGAACCTGAGCAAACTGATCTTATGTTTTAGAAGCCAGTTACTCAAGCAAAAGAGTCATGGTCCATCTCAGATGAGCAGAGGCAGATCAGATCATGTCTCTGCTAAAAGACATCTACTCCCATCAAAAGTAATCTGAATTTTTTTCTGAAAGTCCAAATAATTTCAAGGATGAGAATAAAATAACTGTCCCCTTTCTATACTGAAAAATTACAGAAGTGGGACTACTTTCCTGAATTTGAATTTTAAGCATAAATACCTTCCCTTGCAAATCTAGGATGAATCACCATTGTATTTTTGCTTGAGAGTAATGGGTCTATGCAGATAAATTAGTTCTATGGATCTCAGTTTTGAGAAATATCACCAGGTGCTTAAAGAAATTACTGTAAAAAGAGACCTGAAATTTGATGTGAAGACAAAAAATAAAAAATAAAAATTACTGAATACTGTAGCCATGGACAACAAAATTAAAGACTCTGGTTCATATTAGCATATAAAAAGATCTGATGAAGCTGAGCTAGTCTGTCATCAGATGGAAGAGAGGCAGAAGGTAGCACAGATGGTGAAAACAGAGGAAATTATTCATGGTTTCTCATCACACCTTGAAAGAAGCTACTGAAAAGATGATGTTGGAAATTAAGACCAGAAGGCATCCTGAAACAACAAAACCCCTAAATCCTCCTTTATATTCCAAAGGTGTAAATATGTCCTGAGGTTAAATAGGCTTATGGTTTTATGATTTGTCTTTTATAGAAAATGAAAAAAAAAAAAAATCAAGATTTCTTTTTATCTTTCGGAGTAAAGATATCTGAACACCAAAGGTTGACTCTTGAGTCTTTAAACAAATGTAGAACCTTTCAGATTCTTCAGATTACTTGAAAGCAAGTTCTAAAATGTCTCGTGCACATAACACTATTTGCAGTACCACTCAGACCTGCATCATCAAGCATAACTTAGAGAACAAAAAGGAGTATTAACCCTTCCTGAGTGCAACTATAAAGTTCTTCTAGAATCTTAACAGACTACTTAGAATGTAGATGAGCTGACAACTGTCTTTATCCTATGAGCAATCACTGCCTGATTATTGACCAGGAACAGATGCAAGGAAACAAAGAAGGAGATTTACCCCACAAAATAAAAGTTCGAAGTTTTTTTTCCATTGGCAGATATAAATTAGTGCATTTTTAGATGTGTCCACAATACCATCCACAATAAAGACATCAAATAGAATGTATTTTAAAACCAGCTTTGTGGACTGTGGATATATCATGTGAATTTTCCTGGACTTGAGGAAGAGGATGGAGAGAAGTGAGAGAAGAATTGATTGTAGAACTTAAAGCCTACCTAGGCTGTAAAACCTTTCTAGGGTAAAAAACCCCACCAATTATATATCCTCATCCAAGCAAAAAACACCAGCACTGCAGTACAACAGCATTTTCTGCCATTGCTGAAGTGGAAAAAAATGCAGAGTACAGCAATTATGAGGTTATCATGAAAAAGTTTGGGAAGGTAAGTCACACTGTCAGCAAACAAAGCTCCAGCTACCAGTCAGGTGTTGAGGTAGAACTGAAACAGTTCCAAGTTCACGATGTTCTCGTGCACTGAACACAGGGAGGGGGGGCAAGACAGGACAGGAGCATGTCCAGCAGTAAGGGAAAGCAAATATACATCCAGTCCCAAATGACTGGCATGCCTAAAGCTAGAATCATTCAAAGCTAGAATCTTAGGTTTTGCCAAAAGGAGAGGACCATAAACAAGTTGCAAGGCTTGTAGTCGGGGAATGTAAGGAGGATGATGAAAAAAAAAAAAAAAGCTGGGTAATGAGAAAAAGTCAACTTGATAGGAATCTTCAGTTTCGATTTCAGGACTTCTTACTGTTTCAATGAATGTAAAGTAAAAGTGGTCTCTCAACAAAAGTCCATTTAGGTTGGCAGATGAAAGCTTAGGACTCTCCTAAAAAATACATGTAATTCTATATTCTACCACTGCTGAGGTGGGACAGGATTTTTGGTGTCCAAAATGAACCTAGGAAAGTTTTGCTGCCTCTCAAAAGTATTATTACAAATGAGGAAGATTTGATGCTACTGCAATACGTAAACATATTCAAAAATATGTATTGATTTTAGCCAAGCACAAACCATCACATTATTTCAGAAGAAATATTCAAAACAAAAAAGTTAAATCTCTGCTGATTGCTTCCCTGTAGTTTAATTAGTGAGGCAAGGCAGTAAGGCATCACAAAATTTCCATTTTAGTTTAACTGTTCCCCACAGTCAATATTTTATGCCTTTGTTTTTATTTCTAGGTTCCAGGGACATGTATAAACTATTCAAACTTTTCCTTTTGTTTTCTACCATGAGAAATCCTGGAGACAAAGAAAAATCTTATAATGAACCACTAACATTCCTTTCCTCCACTTCTCTTTCATAAACAATAAACTTATTGTACTCCAGTAAAGATACACAGACACTCTGGTTTACTCACAAAGATAATTCTGCAATCCAGGTTACTTCTGTAAGAAGCAACAAGGGTATACAATTTCAGCAATCAGACCTGAAACATGAAAGAACCCTGAACACTGTGCTGTAATGGCATCTCTGAGAATTCACATAACAAGAAGTATGCTCTCTTGCTGGACTCTCATCTTTAAAAGAAATGTACACCAACTCTCTGTGAGAGGCTGAAATGGTTAATGGCTTAAACACTGTAAGAATCATCCCAGGACTTCTGCCCACTCTAGCAAACTGCAAAGAAGCTGTTCATCTGAGACCAGCACAGCCCACCTCACCCCACCGCGATTATGCCTACTGACTGGAGTGTGGAAAGTGACAGGCACTTGAGATAAGATAAAGGGGTGCTATTGTCCATTCATCCCAGGTCTGGGAGAAGAATGTATCCACGAGATGCTGGAGAGAGACTGGAATGCTGATAGCTCGAAGATTCAGGGGCAAGCCGGCGATGCGCAAAGTACCCGCCCGAGAGGGTGCGCAGGCCCCTAGAGCTGGTGTTGAACAAGACAACGAAAGAGGCAAACCCCGAGGCTCGGGGGTGTCTCCGTGTCCTTACTGAAGTGAACTCAGCTGTGGTAGCTCCCTTGCCGGAGAAGCAGTGGGACATTCACACTCAGCCTGAAGGGTTTCCTCTCTGCTGACATAGACAGCTCTAAGGTCTTAGAGGGTGTCAAAGGCTTCCAAAGCTCCCAAGAACCACAACCTTAATCCACAATTATCTTCCAGTGTGAAACTCCCCACCCCAGGAGAGGTACCTGGGCGTTCCCATGCTCACCTGAACCTGAGCTGATGAAAACTCAATAGATGTAGTGCTTTAGGGGGAGCTCTATGACTTCCCCCCCCTCCTGATGGTCTGCAACCACCACCTTGACCAACAGACATCATAATTGCAACTACCAATTGGTGTAAGGATGCCTTTTGATGGCGAGAATTTTCGACACTTGTCCCTTCCTTATAAATTTTTAAAGTGTATATTGTCATGTTAATACAGACAATAATAACCAAAATGGCTAAATACCTGCTTTCCATTGCAACCAAATTGTTCTGCAATAAACTCTACCGATATTTAGAAACATCAGCCATTCAGTGTCTTTTACTCTAAGCTGCCCCAAGGCATCCATTAAGGGTAATCTGCGTTACCCTTGACTTTCTGGAGGGGTTGTAGCACTCTCAATTGTAACCTTTTGCTACATAAAATGTCACACAATCTCTCAACTGTATTTCTTTCCTCCAAAAGACTTTTTTTTTCCTAAAATATCCCAGGGAATTATTTTTCCTTCCCTTTAAAAGGTGACCCAAAGATAACGATAAACTAAGAGAAGGAAATTGGCCAACATAATTTCCTTTATAAGTTTATCCACTGTTATCATCACAACAATCTGGGGGCAAAAACACCACCTGTTAATGTTTTTAAAGGCCCAAACATTTGGTGTTGTCAGTATCAATCTTCTTTAAGAACTACAATCACTTGTGACTGCAAAAAACATCACTAAGAACCCTGTAGCTCTGAGTCTTACTTCATGGAAAACAGGGCATAAACTTCTAAACCAAAACTCAACCAAAATATTAAGCATATCACAGGAGTCAGACCCACACATGAAAATATAAATGTTAGATTCAAAGCTTGGAGACATAGTGTGATATTATTTATACTATGAATTTGAGCATCCATTTTCCCTTTTTTTCTCTGTTTGTTAAAATTCAGAAACCTGTGAGAATATGTCAAACTTATGAAACTGTTCTGTATTCTCAAGGAGAAAGATTCTAACTAAAATTTTTGCTCACCCTGGCCTTAATCTAATGAAACAGGCCTTAGGAAAGATAACTGAAATCTAGAAAATCCAATGCACAAGGGCTGCCAGAAAACAGCATGTAAGTTTAGCACAGTCTTTCCAGTCTTCTCTGCTTAACTGGGATTGGAATTTTGCTCTAAGTCCTCCTCACTACAACTCCTATACAGCACAGAAGAGACCAAAATCCCAAAAGCAGTCTTTATCTCACACCAATTACTACAGTGTTTTTCTCTCATGTGTCTAAAATTCACTAACTGGTATGAACACTTCTATTTTACCAATATTGTAGTTTTCATTTATGAGACCTCAAGTATTCAGGTATTATTTTTCTTTGGCAATTTCTTAGTAATGTGTTTAGAAACTTAAACAAACCTGTAACAGATGATAAAGCTGATCAAAATGGTCAAGGCCACAGGGTGCAACATGCTGAACTGTGGCTCCTCTGCTTATGTTATCCTGTAGCCGTACAGGGAACTTCCCATATTCTTACAGCAGAAAGCTTCCCATGAGAGCTGCACATGTGAAAAAGAGGCTTTGTGGATTCTGTAGACAGAAGTGAACAGCTGAGCCCCAGACCACAAGAGAAACCACCTATTTTCAGCATTTTGTATAAAACCATGCTAAGTGTGTCTCAGGAAAATTTCCCAGAGATTATATAAAAAAAAAAAAAAAAAAAGGGGAAGAAACCAAAAAATGTAACAGTATTTGAAAATAAAAGTTACCAATACCCCATACCTATTCTGCTGTGTGGGCAAAGTCACACAGGGTGATCATACATTCCAGACTGAACAGGATAGGCACATAATGGAAACATTTTTTCCAGATCTCCAAGAATTTTACCAGACCATCATTTTGTTGCAAGTTTTACAAGTGAAATGTAAGAACTTCCCCCTCTCACTTCCTCAGAAACTGCAATCCTGGAAAAGGCTGGCAAATAGCCACAAGAGTCTCATATAAAACCTGGAATGTTACTTGCATCCAATTTTTCCTTCCAAAAGTGGTTTATTTTCACCCTACCATGCAATCCTATCCAGGCATCATAACATGAGGACAAGCCAAACTGTGCTCTTAAGATTCAGTTAGACAAAGTAGTCATGGCTTCAAGTTCCTGTACGTTCAGCCATCCAAAATTAGAGTGGATACATAAACTATCATTACAAGAGTTCTGGAAAGTGGTGAGCACCAGAAATAAGTATGCAGTTGTCTTATTGTTTTATACTTTTCATTCATTTCCATTTTCCATGGAACTCTTGGGTTCCATGATTCCCACAAGTCACAGAGCTAACATTAAATATTTCAACACTGGAAATTGTTTATGGTTTCTTAACTCAAAAAATTGTGCAACTATGCAAGCAAGTAGCCATAGAAACTGCGGTAGAGAAAAAAAAACAAGTTTCATCTAAGAAACTGCAGTGTATTTTTAATTCTCACAAATGCTATTCCATTATATTCTACATGTGAAAAAAACATTAAACATTTACAGTAACTAACATATATTTCTGTTATGTACTAAAGGATACTTACTACTCTGTTGTATTAAGTATTCCATTCCCTCTTCTCCTCCTCTCTCCCTTTATCATACTACCATGGTTTCTTCTGTTAGCTTATGAACACCTGTATAAAAAAACTTTGAAGAAAAATTCACTCTGTCTAGTTATTTTTAGGCAAGTGGATTCTGAGAGTCAGTTATATTTACTGTCCTGTTAAAAGCCAGCTTTTATAGCATGATGTTCTTAAACTGGCTATGAAGTATTCATAATTCCCAATGCTAGGAACTTTGCTAGGAAGGCATTAAATAAAAAGTCCATGAACACATTTGATGATACAAACTACAGCCTGCATTACTAGATAACGCAGTTAAAGCAGTCCATGAAACTGGACGGAACCACTGTTTGGAAATGAAATTACTTTAGGTACCCACATCCCATGTGTGGCATGGATCAACATACCCAAAGGGAGAATTGCATTAAGTCCTGTGCCATCTTACACAGACACTTTCTTTTAACTATTGCTTCCTAGTGATGGTAAGCAATTCCACTGGTATTAGTGAACACAAGACAGAAACACTAAAAAGTTTTCTACTCAACCACCTCTTTCATCAAAATGTTGGTATTTTATGAAGACTTGAGGGATAAAACTTCCAGTAAGAGAAATACCTCAAAACCATATGACAATTTGTCATTCATCTACTTAGAGGACTTAAGACAAAATGATTCAAAATAATTTGTATCTTTTGTCAATACTATATGTCTCTTGACTTCTCTTACAAAACAATGATTATAAGTATCTTTCTGTCAAAAGCTTTTATATCCCATAAATGTCTGAGAGCAGAGAAATGTACTTTTATTTTTAAGATGAAGAACCCAACGCAAAAAACTGCTCCCAAAGATTTGGCAAAGTCTTACGAAGCTACACAGGCTTTGGGGGCTTCATACTTTGTTTTGGGAGGCTTTTAGGCTGAACTATTTATCTAATAGTGCACACAAGTTTCCAGTACTTCTGTAACGTTCTGATGAGTAAATTTTAATTCAACCAAATAACATACCAACCAAATAACATACCAACCAAATCCAGAAATGTACAGATCACATCTCCAGTTCTGTAAGTATAAGGCATCCATGGACTGAAAAAATAGAGAGCCTAGATAAAGGCAGAAACACTTGTGTTGACTCTGGCATAGAAATGCATCCTCTTGATTTGGAAAACAAAGGCCAAGGCCACAAGGTCCCTTGGGAAGCATCTGGTTGGAGATGTACTGGGATATAAGCAAAGCTGTGCAAAGTCACCAGCACATGTGACTGCCAAGAATACTGCTCTGGACTAGTGAGAGGTGTCCACTTCTCTGTAGCTCACAGCACGTATTTAGAAATGTCTGTTTTGGCAATTTCATTTATCAAATGTATTTTTATACTTATTTAGTATTATATTTAAAAGTATATTGTTTTAATGCATGTTAAATAATTGAATCTGTAAAGTACTTTAACCCATAACAATATGGATTTAACATTTTTATCAAGTGAAGAAACAAAGTACTGCAAATAAAAAGAAATTTGGACACAAGCCCAACATGCCAATTTATTTTTTATTTTCTTTCTATTAGCAGACTCTAGCTTCAACAATTCTTCCTCAAAACCATGCAGATTTCACTGGACAGTACAAGTATTTGCTATAACATTATTCAGGTACATTACTTAGATGATAAAAAAATCTTCAAACACTGTACTTCAGAAATAAAGAAGCTGGAGAACAGCTTTGACAAGATTCCATAAAGGTATGCATTAGTTTTAAAATGGCAAACACTGCTTATTTTTCTTTCCATAACCAAATGATAAACACTGTACCAAGGAAAAACCACACACAGCCACAAATGCTTCATAAATTCAAACATCATATTCATACTTTATCCTTACAATATTTTAATCTGGTGGCTGCATCTACAGAGACCATCTATTGAATGACTGCAAAACTGTGTACCTATAATAAATAATGGATCCACTAAATCAATGATAAGGTATTACCTTATAAATAACTGCCAATTCCAGTGACACAGCAAGACAACATTCCTTACAAACCTTATCACCACCCTACCCAAAGTTCACAAATTCAACAGTAACTACTGAACATACAGAGAGCAAAAGGCAAAAGCGTACATATAGCCAAACAAGTACCTTAACACTCAAATTTCAACATATGTAATTTATGTTGCACACATAAATTCATAAATTAATGCAAAGTTTGGTAAGGTTGTGCTATTCAATGTTTTGGCATATTGAACATCAAATGGCAAGGATGGACAGCATTAACTTTACTTGCAGATATGGAGAATTAATGGAATGTTTAGATGGGATAAGTAATACATATCCCAAGAGAAAAGCAAAATCATATTGTACTTTTCATAATTAAACCATACTTCTGTAAAATCTGCCCCTGACCAAACCTTTGCACAGTATTTTAACAAAGAACTGATTTTCCATGCTGACAACTACTGCTTTTACATGTGGGGAAGGTTTGAAGTAGTTTGCTTCTGGTAAAAATCACTCCTCCTTTCAGAGAAAATGACTGAAAATAATCTAGGCCTTCTTTTAAAATATTGAAAGCTTGAACTACAGAGATTAGTGTAACCACAGACTGACAAAGAATTCCAAGCTGCAATTCATGAGCATATTCTTTTCAACCTGGCTGCTTTTCACAGGATACTCTCTCTCTCTTCTCCAAAACCAGCCCCCTCTGAGGCTGCAACAGTGTGGAGCTCTGATGAATCTTTTGAAAGCCTGGTATAACTTGAACGCTGGCCTCGCTTGTGAGCAGCCGTCTTCAAGTTCTCATTCTGAACTGCAGTTGAATTGGAACCTGAGCCAGGGCGCAGGGTAATTTGAGTTGGATCTCTGATACCTTGTATTTCTTCAAAATTTTGATTAGCTCGATTGCTTGGAGCACTGTTGTTATTTAAGGTGACTGTACTAGGGGTTCTGTTTAAATTATAGACTTTCTGGCAGGCTGGCCAGCTCTCTTCAGGGCTACTTGCTATCAGGCTGCTTTCAGAAGGGCTCTTCTTATCTTCTGAGCAAATAGACATGCGAACCACAGCTGGATCTTGAAGGCCACTAAGGCTGTGTGGAATTCCTCTTTTTGCACTGTGACTGTCATCTTCAAGCTCAATGAGATTTGCCTTTTCAAGCTGTGAATCATCTGCTCCTTCATTGTGGAGGGAATGATTTGGAGAACTTTCGTTGGATCTTACACCCGAGTCAGACGAATCTTTCTTATCCAAAAGGGCATCTGTCAAATACTCCTTTGCTTTGATGAAGGTTCTAATAGGTTCAGAACCATGTTCTGGAGATTTGGGCTGCTTCTCTATTTTGATATCTGTTTTCTTATCTTTACCTTCCTTAAGAAGTGGAGTATTATCTGATTCTTCAGTTCCTGACTCATCTTCATCACTGGGAAGTTTCTGATACCGGAGAGTAACTCCCTTAAGCTTTAAATCTGCAGCCTGGAAAATACTTGGTCTTTCCAAAGACTTCTTTCCTGGCAGAAGCTTGGAACCAGATTGATCGGATTTTTCATCTTCTTCAGTAATAGGATCCAAAGGAGATGCATCATTAGTAGAAACACCTGAAGTACTGTAATCAACATCATTCCTCTTCAGCAAAAAGGACTTTCTTCCATCATCTTGTTTCTGTTCACCATCTTTTCCTTTTTCCTGTTCTGAATTGGAGTGCAGGGAGCCCCCTGACGTGCTCTGGCCCATATAGAAAGCACTTGAGCTATGAGGGGAGGACCTCCCACTTACTGTGGTGGAATTGGCACCTCCTTCTAACTGTGACATTTGAGCAATATACTCTCTATATGCATCTCTGTACTCTGCCTGCACCTTGTCTGTAAGCTTTGATATTTCAATACTAGAATCTTGAGAGTTAAGACTTGAAAGACTTGGAGTTCTACGAGTTTGTGACTGGAAAAAAAAAGAGAAAAAGGTAACTGTTAAATGAACTACTTATTTTTACTTTTATCAATCTTCTTACATGAAATAACTCAGAGCATTAAGTATGTACTTAAATTATTCTTTTCATTGCTGCAAGTAAGATTATGCAAGTGAAATTGTAAACACTGTAATTAAAATATTCTTACTATAAACATATATATGGAATCACACACACAAAATAAACTTAGAATATATTCTGAATGTTGGTTCCCATAATGGAAAATTTCCACAAAACAAGAATTTTATCCAGTGCATTTGAGACTAACTCTTTTGAGCATATAATTATGAAAACTGGATTTGTATGTCAAGATGGGCTTTTCTAATACATTTCATACATTTACAAAACTTGCATTTTATATTAGAAAGACAGCAAGAATTCATCTAAATGTTGAACAAATCTCAAAAACATCTTTAAAAGACCTCCACCATACATACTTCAATATATCCTGGCAAAATTCCATTGCACAAATCTGTTTTCAGAAAAATCAGGTTTTTGACAAATATAACCCTCTTTGCCCCCATGTCGGCTTTTAGAATTTGGTTTTATTTCTCACTATCCCACTCTGATATCACTGGTAACAAATGAAACTAATTTCCCCAAGTGCAGTCTGTTTTGCCAGTGATGGTCCCTGGTGAGTGATCTCTCCCCTGCCCTTATCTTGTCCCACAAGCCTTCCATTATATTTCCTCTCCTCTGCCCAGCTGAGGAGGGCAATGATAAAAAAACTCTGGTGGGCACCTGGCATCCAGCCAGAGTCAATTCACCACAACAGAGAAGCTGCAATACAAGTCAGTATTGACTTTAAAAATTCTAACAGGAGAATTCTAATGTTTTCTTAAGGACAAATTACCTTTCTCATTCCTTTGATTCAACTTTAGATAACTATATAGGCATCATAAGCACTGTTTATTCAGCTACATCAAATGTGTGCAATGCCACTTTGGTCTAGAAAAAACATACATTGATACTCCATGGAAATGGCCAGTGAGGGTAATTGTATCCTACAAACACAGGCATGCATGCACACACTCAGAAGTATCTGGGATAGAAATCTATCCCTGCAATATACATCCCACACCCAGTTTCAAATGTTGATTATTAAAAGTATCACCTATAGTTAGGAATTTGGGGTGTCTTTTTATTTTGTTGCATCGTCAAGATTTTATAATTTACTTTTAGAGATGAAAAGGGCTCACCCCACTGAGTTTGCTGTTTCTTTTTTTTTTTTTTTTAATTCTAACTACTACTTAGCCACCAACTGATTACACTTCACATGGTCTCATAAGATGCAGAAGAAAATTGACCACAACCTATGGCAGAAACCACAGCTGGAGAAGGATGTCTGTGGTGTTATATTTCAGTTAAATGGTATGCTCTGTCTCACCCCTGGAAAATGTCTGGTTTATTCCAAGCCTGTGATCCTCCCCTGCAGTATCCTGTGTCTGTAATGCCATTGGCCCGATCTGTTCCGCGCCCACTTTGAATCTCCCTGTTCAGTGTGCCGGGGGACGTTTCTCTCTCTCTTCGCGGCTCTCCTGGCCGGTGCTCTCTCAGCCCCTCTCTCCCCCTTCCCTTTCCCCCCTCACTCCCCTTTCCCCCCTCTCCCTCAGAAACCATGCTGCCTCCCGGGGGTAGGACCCCAATAAACCCTCATCTAATGAGCACCCTCAGAAGCCGTGTGGAGTCTCCTTGCCTGCCTGCTGCCACCAGCCAACTCACAGCCTTGGGGGCCCCCCGGAGGGTCCCCCCAAACGCACCGCAACAGATGTCTGTTTTGGAATCCATGAACAGGTTATATGTTGTAAGGAAAAGATTCTTATGTCATGGAGCACTGTCTATTTTCAAAAACCTAACAAATATATTTGTTGAATGGGCTAACCTCTGGTTAGCACATAGCTAAAATATTTCATACACAAAGCCTGAATAATACAAAAATACAGAAGCCTTGAAGACACCACCCTAGGCTAGATGAGAAAAGCATGATAGCTTCAGATTTTTTTGTCATGAAGAGTGATTACCGGAACAGATTAATAGTTTTCAGACGGCAAAAATGAAAGACTTCAACTCAGAGTATGGTTAGAGTTTACATCTCTGCAGAACAACGATTTGCCAAGACTGAGAACTGAAAGCATCTGAACTAACCTAGAGACTTATTTCTTGACTTGTCTATAGCAAGCCTGGAAAAAAACCTCTTTTCCATACAGGTAAACAAGCAGAATACATTTCTCTATTAAATACCTGCCAACTTAAGTTACTATGGCGTGGAGGAGCTTCATCAAGACCAATTGTGTTGAGTTCTTCAAAGCTGAAGTTCAGTGTGTAGGGAGCTTGACCAGCAAGACCCGTCAGCTCAGTGTGAGGCAGCTCGGTGCTATGGCCAGCACGGCGAGTAAGGTCAGTGTGAGGAATCGCAGTTGTACCGTGCTCCGTTGCTTCACGAGGATCTTCCTGAGCAGCCTGATTTTCTGAATTTCTCATTTCAAGTATCTTAACATGCAAAGAGAGACAGTTTAAATGTAATTACATAAATAGAAGAAATTGATAAACAAGAATTCCATTAAAAATAGGAATGAGGAATTCACAGCTGTAAAAGTGTAACTGTATATGCAGTTTTGACCATAAAAAAGTAGAAAAATCACTTGATAATTTTTTTGTATTTACAAATTATTCTTATTACTGCTCAAACCCTTGAAAGAACCCACATGCCACAAAAATACTTCAATTCTTGTAAAACTAGCAAGTGATAAATTACAGATTTTGAAACAAAACCAAACACTTCGTATCTAACAATATATCTCATCATGTAATTCTTGGTGTTTTCAAGACTGACTTACAGTTGAGAGACACACTGTTATTTCAAGAAAGAAAACTGGCAATAGTCTAAAAATACTTAAGAGAAAACTCAGTTCTCTGTCATGCATAACCCCCACTGTAAAAACCTAGCTGCCCAATTCCTTGCAGTTATGATTAACACATACTTTGAATTCCTTGACTAACTTCAACAGTAGGACAGAGATTTAAAAAATAGTGAAGTTCTGACCATTTCATTAAAATAAGCAAATTTCAAAAAGGGAACCCATAAAGAAAAAAACAGATCCCACAAAAAAAGGAGGTAAAACTTCAGAGTTCACAATCAATTAAGATGCAAATTCATAGGCAGTTACTCATTACTGCTTAAGACAAAAAGACAAAGTAACAAAATAGCAGATGTATTCATCCCTTAAGACAATACTTACAAACTTAAAGATGATGACACTAAGGAAGCAATCAGAAAGAAAGACTCATATTGAAAAAGACTAATTTATGATGACCTGAACACTGAACAGAAAGTCTTACCATGCTCCTGAATAGGTGCCAGTCACCAAAATTCATATTCATTTCTTTTTTCAATTCATCAATGTTGCACTGAGCCAAGACACGGCCATTTATATTTGCCTAAAAAAATAAAACTAAATAATGTAAATTATGGATACAAGAATTATGGCATGGCAGTAACAGACTAAAAAGCTAGAGGTAAAGCTGGATGCAGACTACTAATGAAATTTCCCAAAGTCACTATTAAGTCCAATTCTATATAAAACCGTATGTTTTTATAGAAGTCTATTTAGTGATGATTGCTGATGGTCAAGAAACACCTTTGTGTCATGGAAAAAAAATGGAAATATTAAACCCATTAAAAATGTGTATATAAAAGGCAATATGATAGTTTCCTACATAAAGACATAAGGAAACAACACTTAAGTGGTGGAAAATTTCAGGGACAATAAGCCACACTGATCTGCTTACATTTCTCCAACTCAGAACAGAAATGGACTGCAGACACCCAAGCATTTGAAGATAATCAGACAATGAAGTCCCAGGCAGCATGTGACCCCTGCCTTGAGGAATCTAAGATCAAGTACTACTTCCATTAAGTTCCCTCTCTGCATAAAACAAGCTTACATTCCTCCCATCATTAGAAATTCCCAGGGATAGAAGATTAGACTTCTTTCTAATGTTCATCATCAATCAGAGATCAACACAGGAGTGCTTAAACAAGATCTGTATTCTAGGAAGGTGATTCCTCACACTGGGCATGTTTATATAGTGCTTAACTTCCAAAACCACCAAATTCAACACAGAACCACTTCCATTACATAACAATGACAGGTATTTCTCTTTATACCATATATCAGTGTATGGACAGAATGTAAAGGAGGAACCATGTCTGAGAAGAGCAGCCAGAAAATGGAAGACCCAAGTTGAGAGCTCTGCTTATACTGAGGGATCTCAATGGTTTTGTACCCATATCCCAGCAGATGGTCTTAGTCAAACCAGGAAAAAGACCAGGCTGAGCCATTTTATTCCTTCTTTTTTACATTATATCCCTTGTAAGAAATGCAAGAATATAAATAAGAGGAATCTCATCAGAGATAACTGATGAGCACATCTTTCTTTCACTCTGGAGCAAAGGAAGCAACTAAAATTTTTTGCAGTTTCACTTAATGATCTGCAATCTAACATCCTACTTCTTGCTTTGAGTAACTTTGCTGAAGCTTCCTATGATAAACCTGTCTCTTAATCCTTGAATCAAGTAATTCCATATTATTTAAGATACTATAAGCTCCAGGACAAATTGAGCTCAGCAAAAACACTAATGACAACCTTCATATTTTTCCATTCTTTCTTTGTAAAAAAGAGCACACAGAATGGTGAAAAAAAAGAGCAAAAAACAATTCAGTGTTAATGTAATCACAGAAAAGAGGAGAGACAGAAAAATACAGTGACCTTTTTCTGAAGCAAATAGATGTGGACTGTGATAAAGAAATGGAACCATCTTCACCATTCATTTACAACAGGAGAGATGTGCCAATTTTTCACAGAAGAAAAAGTAAGGAATACTGCTACCTAGATATGGAACACATTTGCAACCCTTTTTATTTTTTCATTACATGTGGCAATTCTGAAAACATTTTTCTTGCTTCTTTTCTCAAAATAACCAGTCTCATCAGCATTTATATTTCTGAGTGTTTGTCCTTTTCAATAGAGAGCATTTTCTCTGAAAAATGAATGCTTGTATTAAAATGTCCTTCAAACCTGTCATGCACAGAACTTAGGATGTTATTTTAACATCTGATGTGTTTAAATAAACATTTTCAAGAAAAGAGGTAATTAAATATTTTCCTCTCCTTGTGTATCTCCATGTTTAGGAACTAAACACATTAATGAAATTCAGCTGATACCTTTTTTATAGTTGCAGAGTACTGAGGTAGCATGCTCTGGTCCAGACCATCTATCTGCTTTAGCTTCTCACACACAGCTTCCACACTCATTGTGCTCAGAGATACATGGGATACTCCTGTAGCTGACCCTGTGCCTGCTCCCTGTAAGTGAGAAAACATGCACATAAGACTTTTTCCAGTACTCAGTACACCCAGAAATTCACAATACACACTAACACAAATCAAGCTGTGTTCAACTGTATTTCAAAATTAAGAGATGAGAATAAGAATGCACAGGCATTTTTAATTACTCTCAGAATATCTATATATTGGGAAACATTAATTATATGTATTTATAGGAGAAAAAAAACAGCACCTTGAGTCCTGCCTTTGTGACAAAAGAACCCTCTTACATAATTTTAAGTAAAGAAACATAAAAATCAGAAATATTAAGTACAGGTTAATCAATTTACAATGAAGTTTCACTCACAAGTTTTCCTCCAACTTTAGTAATTAGTTTGGTTTTGGGATGTTTGTTTTTTTTTTTTTTTTCTCAAATAAAGCAGATACAACTTAGATTTTTCTGTCTTAAAATCTCCTGGTTTATTATCAGATAAAGATGACTTAAAACTCAAAGACACTCAAAACAAAGATAACTCCTCAACTACTTGGATTAATTTTAACAACAATTTTAACAATATCTGTTCATTTTCCAGAAATTCCTTCAGCTCTATTTATGCAAGATCAGCCAAGGGGCTGTGTACAACAGTACTGAAACAGCAGCACTGCAAATACAAGATACTATGAGGATGCTTCATGTACCCCAAACTTGGGCAAGATCCAGGTAGAAATTATTTATAATTCAGCTCTGTAACACAAGAGTTGTCCTGTTAATATTGCTAGCTTCTGGGAATTTCAAAGAAAGGGTGGAAAACTAAAACGAATGCATCTGCAGGTAGACAGTATTATTAAGGCATGTTCCTTAAAAAAAACCACATTCCCCCTGGATGGGAACCTATGCAGTTACACTAGTGAGTCCAAATTTCTAAAAGCAAAATCAGAATCAGTTCTATCAGTTAAAAAATATTTGTATGCTCTCCACTTGTGAGGGAGGTTGCACCTTCCCTTTTTTCTTAACATGAAGATTTGGGTGCAGCATTGTAGACTGTGCACCAAACAGCTCATTTTGGGAGGATACAAAAGAGCTTCTAAGCTTCAGGGGTCATTATCACATGCACAAAACCTGGGATGTAAAAGTGCATTTTGACTATCCAGTTAATCAAGTTTTATTATATTCCTCAAATTACCAATGAAGACTGGCTTTGGAGCCGTAATATTGTCTCCCATTTTTATTTAATTACTTTGAAGGTGTCTAATCTTTCAGAATTAATATAAATTACTAGATAAATTATTAAATTACTAGTTCCCAATATACTGCTTATGAAAACCAAGAGTTATCACAGAGAATGCCATTAACCTTATCTGAATTATCTAAACCAGGATATTTACAAAGAATTTTTTCAACTAGTAATTCCAAGGCAGCAATCCAAAACCCCATTATCTACTACCTCAGAGTTCTGACTTACTCTTATCAAAGATAGCCTGATCTGGGGAGCTAGGCACACTCCTCACCCAAGCTACTCTGAGTTTCAAAGTTTAGGTAATATTACATGTAATTGCCCCAAAGTTCTCCACCAGATGTCCTTGAAATGGACTTTAAAGTGTGTAACTATCAGCTTCATTTGGGAACAGTACTGGGGGGGTCGTAGGGAATTTGAACTTGGCAGTTGACACGCTTGCCTGGAAACAGCTGGGGCACAAATCTTTGTTTCTTTAACCATTCCTAATTTTTTTAATGTCATGTCAACTGGATAATAAACAAAAGACATATCCCATTTTTGGGGAAGGCAATCTACTTCAATTACTGCAGAAAATTTAAACATTTTAATTCCACTCCAGTCTAGGCACTTAAACTAGGGCTTGGTATTGCTTTAGAGGACATGCTAGCTACTTTTCAGATACTGCAATGTCTCCATAATTAGGTGCCTACAATACCTTATTAGTTATCATATAGGCATCTGAAAGACAAATTTTAGGTCTTAATTTAGTCTGATTTTTAGCACATCTAAAATCTGTATCAGGTCAAGGATATAAGCCAATCATCAAAATTATGAAAATGACAGAATGAAGCTTCACCCAATAATCTATTTATCATATACTTCTTTTATGAACATCTTTAATTTTCCTCTTTAAGAAATCACTGTGGGTTATTCTTCAGAATACCAGCTTTATCCATTATTTCCTCATAAACACACTATTTATTATTGGCATGAGTTAGACAATACATCAACAAAGACAAGATACTAAGTTAATTCAAATCTTAATTATTTTTTGAAAGAAGGCTTATCAATTAAAATAAAAGAAACTATTTTAGCCAAAATTACTTTGTGGCACCACTAAAATAAATGGTCCCAAAGCAACATGTGTTAGCAATTGCCTTTTTTCTCAGAATCTATTAAATACATTATCTATGATATACTCAGAAATAAATGACGAAAAGTTTTAAACACTTCTAATTTAACAGATTCTCATTCAGATCAAAATATTTTTTTAACAATCAAGGACAAGCAATTCTTTCTGCATGCATTAAGACCTAGTTTAGAAACTTTGCTTTCAGTCTATAAAAAAGATACATAAAAGCTGAAATATTTAGACTATTTTTGTTGAAGTGTGAACTGTTTGAAATAGATGCACATTAATCCAAATCATTCTTTATGAAAAGCACTCTCTGAAGAATAAGTAATGTAATAGCTTTAGGGATATTGTCATCATGTAAGTGAATTAAAACTGTACTTAAACTGACACATTTTTCAGCCTTAGTGGTTTTGTTAGAGATGCTTAGAGAACATTAGTCTGAAAAGTATTTGCCATGCAAAAGCTAAAAGCAGCTTGTCAAAACAAACCTCAAGGCTAGTAATGAGCATTAGTTTACAGACAGCCCAGCATGAAGCACCAGTATGATAGCTTCTGGAATGACTCTGAAACAAGTGAATGAGAATTCACAGAAAGTGGCTGTACCTGTCTGTTTTTGTTTAACTCAGACTTACAAAGCTTTGAGAAAAGGACAAAACAGAATTAAAGAAACAACAGCTTAAAGTGACATCACAAAGGTTGAACATACAGAGAACATGCTTTGAAGTAAACAAGAAATCAGGGTTAGGACAGACACAGGATATTTTCATAATGTAATGAAACTTTAAAAATAGGTCTTCAAAATATACATTTAGGATATGCTATACAAATACTATTTTTATGAGCAGACTATTCTATTTTGCATTTGTAAAAAATCCACTTGCTATATTCTGTTTTGCATACAGGTTTTAGATAATGTTTCTGACAGAAAATCCTCCTTTTAATGGAACATTCTCCTGCCATCTCAAGATCACATACTACCAATGTACCTCACGTAACTTTTCAAACTTCTTTCTAACCAAATCTACCAATGCCCCTCGCCCCCACCCCAAAAAGCCTCCAAAATAAATCAGCACCACCCACAGAATGGAAAAGTTATTTCATATAAGCATAAATATTCAAAGCACAAAAATGCTACACAAAAGCGCTGGAAAATCTGCAATAAAACTCCCAAGCCATACATTTTCATTCATGCTCAAACTTTTCAAAAGTACTTCCAGTTTCTTAAGAAGTACTCTATGTTTATCTATACTACATGCTCTGGGCCATGTTAGTCCTCATTCAAAGCACACATAATACTACATCTTAATGGATTATATATTCAGTGCAGTATGAAAAAATGTATTTAAACATAGTAATTTTATTGGAACAAGCTACTTCTTAGGAAAAGAAGTCAAAATTGACATTGCAAACTAAAGCACAAAATCAAGTTTATGACAGATAAGCACTGCTAATGCTAGTTTGATTTCTAACATAAAAGGGGATTCTGTGAACCATTCCATGTTACCATTTCCTGACTGGTAACACTACAATCCACCTACAAACTCTTCAAAAGGGCACTCTAGAAGTTTTTGCGGTTATTCAGAAATAAGTGTTTGCACAGTAAAGCCAGCAGAAATGCATGTTTGTCTCCCTCACAGATGTCAAAGGCCAGCATCTTAAGACTATTTCAATTAGTGATTCAAGCTGATAACCTAAAATTTGCAATGCACCTTCATGCTGATACAACTAAATAGATGACATTTGGTCAACTTACCAGTTTGACATCTAAGTTTTGATCCACTCAGCAAAGAACAGTAAACTATGGTCTGAGATAGACAAGTTTTATCATCAGCAACAGAATCTAAGTATAGAAGGTGGCTAAAGTAAAATACTTGATAAAGGATGACTATACTCAAAATATTCCTGATTTTTACTAAGCTAACCTAGACTTACACAGATATTATGGGACTAATGATGATGGTCTGGAATTTCAGAACTTGGTCACTCCAACATCAGACTGACAACAACAGCAGACCCATAACTAGATCACGTAACAGCCTCCACACAGTTCTGTCAACTCATGCAATAAGCAGAAGTTATAATCTGTATGAAAAAAAGTATACGCCTAAGTAATCCTGGTTTTTTTTTCCCTGTTATGACTCAAGCATCCAAAACAATGATTATTCTCTATTTTACACAGGAGTTGCAACATTTCTGGCTCCTTGCCAGTTCAGCATGAAAGACAATTTTGATTCTACATGCTCCTCTTGTTTTCAATCACCAAACCAATTACACATCTTGGTGTTCATTAACTACTCTGTGTAGGTTTTGTTTACTTTATTTAATTACTTTGAGTGCATCAAACCATTTAATAAGTTGGATCACTTATACAGTAGCAATGACCCATCAATTAAGAGCTACCTAAATAGCTGGATTAAATTATTGTACAGATCATCTACAGATAATTGTAGCACATAACACAAATATCATACTGTTTCCTTTCATAGAAAATTCAATAAAGTTGACAAAAGAAGTGGATTTAGTAGTAGATGGATTTCATTAGTAGATGAAACCCTGATAAGACAGTGCATATCATATCCTGACTGACAACCTTCTTGTCCACTTCCCAAGAGACTTTAAAAAAAAAAAAATCAAAGTTTTAGATTTACACCTATTTAGGTAGGTTAAATAGTGCTAAGTCTTAGAAAAGTACATGATCTGATACGCTGCATTACAGCCTCACAATAGTATAAATTAAATTAATAAACAGATCTAACAAAATCTTCCATTATCATTATCTCAAAGGAAGTTTCTTTCTAATGTTTTAATTCCTTTATTTTCTTACTTAGAGGCAGAAGGTTACTTAACTTACAGGAGTCTTTTAAACTGCTGTTTGAAGCTGCACCTAAATGTGTGTTAAGATACACACTCAGCAGCAAGCAGCAGAGACACCCAGTTTGAGTTCTGCTGCTGGAACTCATTCACTACTTGGCCTCAAGACTAAATCCCACTTTTCCTGGCTTATGCCCCTTGTCACACTCAGAGAGACACACTCCTCAGCCATCACACTAATACTTTTGAGAAAGTCTTGCACTGACAAGTCTCAAAGGTCTTGGAAAAGAATGGGATACTGAGATAAGGAATCAAACACAAGGATGGCATTTCCAAAGGAAAAATTACTCCAAAGTCATCCCTTCACACAAGGTAAAAAAGGACTTGGGAGAGAGAAATGTAGCATACCTTTTCCATTGCACTGCACATACATGGCTTCTCAGTGAAACTTATGTACAGTTAAACAGAGTTTGGAATCTGTATGGGGTTTGATTGTTTTTAAATTGCACAACAGTAGAAAGACATTTTTGCAACTATTTACTAAAAGAAAAAGTAAATGCAATCAAACTATAACTCTTGCCAACAACTATTGGCAGCAAATATTAAGAGAATCATGACAGTCACATTAAACTCTGTTTTGGTACAAATCACGATTACCATAATTAGAGTTAAAACTTATACCTAAGTATGAATACTTAGGATAAAACAAAACAAGTCATAGAAAAGGTAACTGTTAACATTCTGACTCAAAAATAAGCTTATGACCAGCAATGTTTTATTTTTCCATTTCTATCAAAGCTGCCTTATACTATGTTACCTGCAATAGCTTTATGTCACCAACTAAAGAAGTAGGGTTTGGACGAGAGAGTTGACTGAAGCAGAAAAACACAATTGCTTCTAGAACTTAAGCACTGAATGACCAGCTGTCATTCTACACTCTGCTCAGCTACCACGACACTTTACTGAAAGCTCACCACAGCTACTGAGAAAGGCAAGGGGAAAACTACAGGGGAAAATAGAGTACATCTTACAAGTGAAATATTAGCTTTTAAATTCATTCACGAACTACATTAGTTTTCAACTACTCTATTTGCCCACCAAAGCCACTGATGCAGTGTTAGTGAACTGCAGTTATGATTAATGCAGACTCATTACTGCTGAAAAAGCAATGAGATGCTAAAATTTCCACACCACATGACTACTCGTTTACCATTGAGGGGTCTGTGGGTGAAGGAAGCCCCTCATCAGCATCCTCCTTGATAACATCCTAACAACAACAAAATATTATGGTTTGGGTAAAATGATCAAGGGCTCAACAAAAATTATGAAGTAAACAGTGAATGAGAATGATCTCATAATAATACATAATTCAATAGAAACACATTTGTTTTCTTTAAGTGATAAAAGCTTTTACCACCTTTTAACAGCCTTGCTCATTGTATCAATACCCTAGAATTAAAGCAACCCATAAGTGAGGCTTTTACTTTTTTATCTTTCCTTAGTTCATAATTCCATTTGAACAGCCATCTGTCAGTAAAATAAATAATTATAAATAGGAAATTTAATATTCTATAAGAAGCTAGGAAAGTCTGCTAGTTTTGCCCTTCTAATGGGTAAAACTGAATTATATGTACTTGCAAAAACACTTAAGATAAAATGTATTTTGCTTTACTTAAATATTAAAAATATTTCTTTTAACATTTAAATTTGATCCTCCAGTTTCTAGCATTATTTACAACATTAAAGGATGTAATTTTATATTCTCCAGATACAAAGAACTTGTGACATATTATTTTAAAAAATTGAACATAAATTTACAAGTAGCATTCATTTTCTTATATCACTACATCTATTTTGGCACTATAGTACAGTTGGCATTTTCATTAATATATTTTTGCCAGTATCACAGGCGATTCTCCTCCTCTGTAAGGAATTTCTAAAGTTAAAACAAAATACATTTACATTACATGTTAGTAACACCTTTGCTTAAAATATTTATAATATAAAGCTTATACTTGTCTAACAGAGAATCATCATTAATAATCTTCAATTTCATTACTCACTATATTTATTGTCTAGGTTAGTATTTGAATTACCCTTCAAAATACTTACTAGGCCATTGTTCTGATCTCTGGACAAACTCGTTTTTAGTGGTGGACGTGAGATGAGATGAGAACTGCCAGGGTAATACCTTGGCATGTAAAGATATGGGGCAAAGAATGGCTATGGAAAAAAAAAAGGTGTAACAAAAAAGGGACAAACAATTACACAAATCAAAATGTAATAATAATAAAATAAAAATCATTACAGCAAAACACATCCTCTAGTTGAGTTTCATAAAGTAAAAAAGAGCAATTACTAATAGCTTTCTTTACTTTTGCATTGAACCACTGAACAGAATTCAATCAAAAGCTCTGGAGTGAATTCTTCAAAATCACTCAGCAAATTACCCCCTTTTTTAACTCCGAGCCAACTGGTGCTCTGGTATAGTTTTCTGGAGGAACAGTCAGAATGATTTTGGTAGCTACACTCTAACATCTGCTTTCAATATGGGAAAAGGATAATTTAACAATAATTCTGACAATTTTACTCTCTGACCTTATCAACTAAAAATCAGCAAAACTTTGAGTCAATTGTCAATAGCCAAGACAATTGTACCAAATAAACAATAAGTGTGATACATAATAGCATCACTAGAACGTCCCAAATTTGTGGCACCCAACCTGGGGGCTTCCACAAACACTAGATTTTATAAACATATGAACAGATGCTTATAGCAGACAGTACTGGAGCTTTGTTTTGCTGGAAATACATTAATGCATGTTGTTCAATACAAATACCATTTTACGGGACAGTGTTAATTTATACTTTAGGAAAAGCAGAATTACAGCACTCATTGCTTTCAACTCATTGCCCAGTTTTTAATACAACCACCCACCCCTCCAAAAAAATCAACTAAAAACCAACAAAACACCATAAAAACCTAAAAGAAATCTCAAAACAATGGCTGTATTACTGATTTCTGATGTTTCTATGTGTAGCATTTTCAAAATTGTATTATCCAGATACTTCACAAGAGAACATATTATCTGATTTGTGTTTCTGCACATGACAAGATTCTGATTAGTCTACAACACCAAATTCAGTATAGAGTAACTAATTCCATGACTAAAGGGAGAATCTATGAGGAAGGAGTAAAATTTGTTGAAATATATAGATTTGCCAATAAGGACTTAAAAACTTCTGTATTCAGAAGCAGCTCTAAATGAACTTAGAAATTCAAGTTTAATTTCTCAGTATATCATTTATGTAGGCAGCATATGCTACAACTTCAAGCACTTTATGGAAAATAAAAATGGTTCCATATTCTTAGCTGCTAGAGGTAGATTCTGAGCACTTTCACACAATTATCACAAAAATTTCATATGCTCTTCCAACATATGAAGTTACACAATATTCATTGTAACCACTCGTCTAAATGGGGAAGTTTGGTTACCTAGCCTTTGCCTTACATTATTTGGCTAGTACAGAATGATGCAGGAAAGTTCACTGAATTAAACCTATTCCACTGTCATAAGGCACATTCTACAAATAATATGAACTTTTTTTTTGAAGCAAGAATAATTACCAGAAAATACTTCCGAATAATTTAATGCCTCAGTTTTCCACTAACAGCTTAAACCATGTGGAAAACCCCCAAGCATGAAATGCTTAACAGTCAAACTGCATTCAAGTGCCCAGCTCTCACTGCAGAGCCTCTTCTCTGAAACACACAGGGAGTTTGCTGGTTGCATGATATCAGACTACAAAGCAATGGAAAAACTCTGTCCACTAAGGCAATTATCCCACAATCCTCTCAGAACTTCTAATCAACCCCTGGGCCCATTTCAGCTACTCCACTGTTTCCCAATTGTGGGATTAATTCTCCACTACAGGCCAAGCACTTCAGACTCAATCTCCATTTGAACTACAATACAGTATCATGAAAACATGAGATCAATATAAATATATATTGGGCATAAACCAGTGCACAGTTGCTCTTCAAGTCTGCAGATAGCCTACAAGGCTTAATGGATGCAGCAAAATGCCATTTTTTCAAAATATCAAAGAATTTTCTCCTCTTTTGTAAAAAAAAAAAAAAAAAAAAAAAAAGTATTCAGATACCATAATTTCTCGTTCCCACCCAGGAAATCCCAATTAGACTTGCCTACTGCTCTGACCTTCCCTGTTAGAAACATCATCTCCACAATGATCCATGAGAGCAGCAATTTTGAGAAGCTGAACTTCTATTCTGCTTTCAGCCAGGCTGTTAGACAGTGGTTAACAGTACGTGTCCAGCTTAGCCCTATACTGAGAGCCAGAGTGCTAAATTGAAGAGCTTCTAAATGGGACCATAATCTTCCCTTTACAGCTAACCAGAAAAAAAACTGGGGTTTAAAACAAAAATTAATAGATTACATCACTGGAAGTTCATGGTCCATAACATAGGAGAATCTAAAGAAAAAAGAATACATACATAATTTAAAAATATCTGTATTTTCAAAAAATAAAGTCTTTTCCCCAACAGCTCAAGGGGGTCTTTCTTAAGCATAAATTTTTGCTTAAAGACAACAGGACATGAACCATTTACTGGTCAGAATATGGCACATATCCCCAGAACTGAGGGTGTTTTTGAATAAAATCCAGCCATTTCCACAGAAGTATTTGAATCTATTGTGCTGTGTCATCCAGTATCCAAGACCTCTCTCGGAAACTTCTACTGGGGAGAGTCTGTTCTTCAGTTCTATTTGTTTTTTTTAAATACCATTTCTACAAAAACCTGAGAAATGAAATATGATCGAAAATGCTGAAGGAAACAGTTTTTCAGGATGAATTTTCTATTTTTAAAAGCTTCTAATCACTTATCTCAGTATGTGGTGTTCATGACAGTACCTTCATGAGTCCAGAGTAATGAATAGTTCCCTGACAATATTTATTAAGTGACACACTAAAAACAATTATACTTTAGAAGGGTAGTATAAAATTCCAGTGAAAAAGGCCAAAATTGAAGTATTTTAGTCTTCAGCAGGCAAAAAAGTAAGCACGTCTGTAAGCCTTAACAAAAATGAACAAATAAACTCTTTTTAAGAACAGCTTATGACTCACCAATAATTGTTTCTCTAATGCTTATTGGAGCCAAAAATCCCCATACAGGTTTCAACAGTTTATCACCCCTGACTTTAAGCCTTGTCATGTACAGTAACACAAAACAGGGCAAAACAAACACAAAAACAGGGCTTCCAACAAAACAGCTACTTGGACTAAGCTGAGTTAGTATCAACACAAATATTCACGTGTCAAGCATTTATCAGTGTTGGAGTACTTCAAACTATATGTTATTTTACGTTATTTTCAACAAAACAGCATACCGTCACTGTCTCAAGAATCATTTTAGAATAGATAACTTTAAAGGTTCTGGTCTACATATATACTTTTTTGCCTTGTTTAACAAACACTGATTTCGGAGTAACTCAGTATACTTTTCACCTTAATAATGTTTATCTACAGTCAAATCTACTTAATGTTGAGGCTATTTCCTGTATATAGAAGTACGCTATGACTTATATCAGCTCTCTGGGTTTTTTTCATGATAGCACTGCAGAAAAAAAAGTGAAAAATAAAGTTTAAAAATACTGAACACATCCCACAAAACTAGAAACGTTAGACTCTCTTCAACTATACAGTAAAGCACTTCATTCAATTTTCATGTGAGCCATTCCCAGGACTATGTTTTCTGAGGCCCACAAATAGCTCAAAAATGTAAGTTTTATGCAATTCATGTTAATTCCTTTAAATGAGTACAACACCAGCTTAAGGAAAAGATCATAATAACTTCAAAAGATCAGAATAACTTTAAAAACAGACAACAGGGAAGACAGACATACATTCTTATAATCTATCTCCCCACTTGAGTTTCTGTATGTTTTAACAAAAGTAACCAAAAAAAAATGGGATCCTTTCCAACATCTGTGAGCATGTGAACAACTGAGCACAGTTTACCCCTCCAAAAAACCCCAACAAAACAAAAACAAAAAACCTCACCAAACAAAAAAACCCTGCAATATCCTACAAATGAGCAGTGTCTCAAAATTATTTTTTCTTCTTTGTAATTTGTTGTTCTGATGCCGTTTACCATGTTTCTTCCCCAAACAACAGTGACTGAACATTAGTACAACATTGGTCAGCTTTTGGACTTTTCTCCACTCCTAAATAAAACTTGCATGGGTATTTTAATATTTCATAGATGACATCTGCAGTATTAGCAGACTAAATCAGAAGAATGTTAATTGGATCTCGATTATTTACCCGATTGTAAAAGGGATGCTGAGGTCCTGTCATACCACTATAGTAACTGCTGTGAGGCTGGGGGGATAAAACTCCACTATTGAAAGGCCCATTGAAAGAGGTTGTAGAAGAGCAAGCTGAGGAAGGCTGACTGAACAGAGATGTTGCTCTAGCAGGTGCCTCATGTAAAGGCAAGGTGGGATAAGGAAGTCCTCCAATATTCATCTGATCTCTTGCAGCACGAACATCTGAAAAATAAATTCATAATAAGAATATTATTTTGCCGGAAGTATTTGGGAAAGTTTTTATTTGTTTGCCAATTCATTACAGTACATTTTTGTACATTTAACTCCAATCAGAACTCATCAAGTAGAACATCAAGGTGGTCAAATTTCAGCTGGATTTGGTTGATTTCTCTTGATGATCACATCTACACAGGAGGCTTTAGGAAAGTTAGAACGGTTTATCACATAAACTTATATAGCATACTTATTCTCTAAACATTTAGATTTTTTTTTAACGTGGCATAAAGGAACCTAACAGTCACTCTCCAAGAGAAGCTGCTACAAAGACTGGTCTGTACCATGGCAGAGTGACAAATCCCAGCACACAGGGGCCTCTTCTGATCCACCGGGAGCTGTCAATGCTCTCACAGCAGGTGCTACAGAGACCTGGGAGTTGCCAAAGAAACAAAGGTCCCCAGCAAGCCTAGCCCAGGGAGTGTGACAAGGTAGCTTGTGTGGCCAGGGCGCAGGAAGGGTGCAGTCACCCTACCCAAGAGGTGAGCCCCCTTGGTGGTCATCATCCTCTTGGAAGGAGCTCAGATATGGCATCCACAGAAGGTAAGGCACAAACCCATAGTTCTCTGCACTCTCCAGAAAGGATGTGACAACACAGACAGAGCTCCTATCCAGGTCTCAGGCTGGGGGTGGGGCAGAGCCTGTCACTAGTGTTGCATGGTAGTAGAGACAACAGCTGTGTGAGACATGACCAGGCAGACAACCCTGGTCCAGCCTGGTGGCAGAATTAAGTAAGGAAGCAGAAAGATTAAGAAGCATGAGAGAGTCAGAGGACAGAGACTGCTGGAATAATCCTCTGGCCTCCCTGAGACAGAACAGCCTCCAGAAAAAAGCCAAGATCCAGGGGACTCTGAATTCTCCCCACAACAGGCAAAAGGCAAGTGTACCAGGGGACATTCATATTGGACATCAGCAACAATTTCTCCACTGAAAGTCTTATAGAGATCAGCCAGGATCTCCTGAGGTAACAGAAGCCAACAGGGAAACACCACTGAAACACTTCAAAGGAATTAAAGGGTGTTCCTCAAAGAAGGTGACACAGTTGACAGCCCAGCTCACGTGTCTCTACCTCAGTACACATAGACTGGGCAACTAACAGGAGGAGCTGGAAGCCACCGTGCTGCTAGAAAGCTGTGACCTAGCTGCCGTTCCACAAACTTAGTGGATGAATCCTGTGGCTGGAGTGCAACTATTGAATTCTGCAGGCTACTCAAATGGGACAGGAGAGGAAGGAGGGGAGGAGAGGTTGCCCTCTAAATCAAGAGATGGATAGATTGCAAATTCTTAGAAACAGTAGAAAGGAGGACCCCAGGAACTAGTGACCTGTCAGCCTCACCTCTGTGCCTCTGAAGATCATAGACCAGATCCTCGGAGAAGTTTTACTAAGGCACACGGAGGACAGAGGTGATTCAAGACAGCTAGCAACAGCTTCACCCCACAGGGAAGTCCTGCCTGACCAACCCTGTGATGGAATGACTGCATCAGTGGACAAGGGAAGGGCTACAGATATCATTTTTCTGGGCTTCTACAAAGCTTTTCATGTAGTCCCCCCCAATATCCTTCTCTCTACATTGGAGATACATTTGATAGTTACACTGTTACACAGAGAGGAATTTGGGTGTGGACAACTGCATCCAAAAGGTAATGGTCAATGGCTCAGAGTCCCGACAGACATCAGTGAATACTGGTGTGCATCGGGTCCATACTAGGGCCAGCATTATGTAGTATCTCCATTAACGATAGGAATGAAGGGATGGGGGCATCCTCAGCCAGTCTGCAGATGACACCATGCTGAGTGCTGCAGTTGACACACCTGAGGGATGGGATGCCATCCAGAGGGACCTGGACAAGCTCAAGAAGGGGACACATGGGAATCTTTTGAGTTTTAATAAGATCACCTGGGTTTAGTCAACTCTCAGTAACAATCCAGGTTGGGGGATGAACAGATGCAGAGGAGCCCTGCTGAGAAGGTCTTGGGTGTGCTGGTGGGTGAAAGGCTGGACTCAACCCAGCCACGTGCCCTTGTAGCTCAGAAAGCCAAAGGTGTCCTGGTCTGCATCCAAATCAGTGTGGGCAGCAGGTGAAGGAGGAATTCTGCCACCTGCAGTGCTGCATCCAGCTCTGGGATCCCCAGAACAAGAAGGACATCAATGTATTTGAGCAAGTCCAGAGGAGGCCAAAGTTGACTGATGGATGGAGTTGACTGCGGGATGGAGCACCTTTACTATGAGGAAAGGCTGAGAGAATTGGGATTTTTCAGAGAGAAAGATTTGGGGTGACTTAATTGCAGCCTTCAACACCTTGAGAGAGCCTACAAGACAGGTGGAGAAAGGCTCTTTACAGGGATATGCAGTGACAGGACAAGGGGAAATGGCTTCCAACTGATAGTAGGTTTAGAATTCTATACCATGAAGGTGGTGAGGTACTGGAGCAGGTTGACCAGAGAACTTATGGATGCCCCAGCACTGGAAGTGTTTAAGACCAGGTTGGATGGGGTTCTGAACAACCTGGTCTAGTGAAAGGTATCCCTGCACATCGCAGGGGGGCTGGAACTAGATAATTTTTAATGCCCCTTCCTACCTAAGCCACTATAAGACTCTAAGGAACAACTCCCTTAGGAGAAAAGGCTGACAGAGTTGGGGTTCTTCAGCCTGGAGAAGACTTTGTTTCACTGACTTAAGTTCTACAGGGTTTTACATGTACTCTCAAAATTGTTAACAAAGATCTGAAGTCAACTTGTATCTCTTCTACTAAAATATAGTTTGTGCGTATTTGTTTCCTCCATCTCCTGAAGAGCTCTGCAAAGCAACAACAGTAGACTTCGCTCTCCAAAAGAAAAGTTTTAGTCCAGGATGGTCTGGCTGTTACAGCAAAACTATTAAGCAAAACTGAATGGCCTCTTACTGAAGTCAAATCAGACAATCTGAAGGTATGACCTGATGAACAAATGAGTGTTCTATGTGACATGCCAAGTAGCTCTACTTAAAATAAATAACAGATTTGTTATTTTCTATTTATTTGAAAGCATACTCACCTGCAATGATTTCTCGTAGCTTGGGATCCAAGTTCACTGTACAAGGCAAAAAGGTTCTTACATCACGTGCAACAAGGACAGGTGTTCGTGAGGATAAAAATACTTCAAAATTCCGTATATCTGCATCAATTTCAAGTAGAGGTTCAACATCTTTAGTTGTAGGAATATTCTTTGAAATTCTGGGGAGCAAAATGAGATACATCATAAATCATAGTTATTAGTGTATGACTTCAGTTTACAAAGTGATATTCTAGGGTGAAATACTAGTACACTTGCAACTCTTCTCCTGCTCTCTGAAAAATAAGAGAGCCCATAAAAACCTGTACTGTCTGCAGAAAGATCAATGTAACATTTTCTAATATGCAAAAAACCTCAAACTGCTGAACAATCTGATCTAACGGTATGCTTCAGAGAAATGTCCAAGAAGCCACACATCAGTGCTGTCAAATCCCAAGTAAGGGAAAGTTAACATTTGTGAACTTTAACCCCAAACATCTATTCGAATTCCTACACCCAATTCAGAAATTCCATGGGAAAAACAATTTCATTTTTAAACTAACTTTTTGTAACAGAAACAGGCATCTTAGAAGTTGATCAAAATCTAACTGTGCATTCATTGTAAAAAGTGGGAAAACAACCACCTGCTTTCAAGCATTTCACCTTCTAAGAAAAAGCCACAAACAAATGAAAACAACAAAACCATGAGACATGATCAATGTAAGGGACTGTTCATGTATTATGACTATTGTCAAGCAACAGTGGGGGTTTTGTGAGCACTAGTATAAAGGGGAGTTTCACGACAGAACAAGAAGGATTAAATGTTAGTCTTGTGGAAGTTTATGAAAAGCTCCTACCAAGCAAGTGATGGAGGCTGACGCTGTTGGTCAGATGGACTTTTTTTACTTGATGTTTCATCTCATAGTACTGGTATCTTACATCAAATGAGAAATGATAATCTAAATTAAAGATTACTAAAATGAAAAAGTACTCACACCCAGCATAATAAAAATGTAAACAGTGAAAGAATGCACTGAGAATAGTGAACACAGTTACAGTAATGGCTATTAAGTGACTGTGACACCACTCTATATGGATACCAGTAAAGTAACCACACTGTACATAAAGTAAAAATAGAAAAAAATATGAGGAGAAAAAAACCCAAAATTTTAAATAAATACAAATTTAATTACGATTTTTAATGGTTCTTTTCAAAGACATGTTAAGACTACAACTCCATGATAAAGGGGAACAGCATAGATATGTTGGCCGCTCTGTGAGCTGCTGTAACTTGCTTAAAAGAAGAAGGTAGCATAGAACAAAGAAAGTGTGTTTTCTCCAACTACTGGACAATTAGAAGAGTTAAGGCAACTACCAATGCTGTCATGGGGGAAATGAGTGCACTGATGCATGGATGGGAAGGGAGGCAGAAGACTCATGCACACTCAGTAAATCATCAGTACACCAGGAATTTCTTACATTAAATACATTTACACTTACATTGTGTCTTCAAAAAGGAAAAAAAACCTAACATTTAAAAGCAACCCCCAACTGGTTGTAATTGAATTGTATTTTTAATAGAGCTAATGAACTAAGGCTACCATTAGCTGAACAACCTTACCCCATTTCACAATTTGTCTGCTTTTTAAAAGCAACGGTCTTTTTTTATCTTTATTTTTAAATCCTCCACAGAAAATAGAATTTTATGCACCATGGGATTATTCCAGAGACAAAAGTGGCAGATTTACACAGAATACTTAGCATTTAATGTTAAGAAAAATAAAAGAGTAGAGAATCAATGCTACATGTTTGAAGTAAGTGCAACTCCATTGCATTAAAAATGTATTTCAGCCACATTAATCTTTCAATCTGATCTTTTATGACATTCTAGCCATTATACTAAGAGTAGAATTAAAAAATTCCTATCAATTTTACCAGAAAACAACGGACCATGTACCTAACAGATGGAGGATACTGCCATACCATCCTATCATAAACAGTGTCTGTGAATAACTTCATTCACAGTGGAAGGTTACTTTCTAGCACAGGAAAAATGTAGCAAATATAAAGCATAAATCAAGTGTAGCCTATTCTAACAAAGGTTCTGCAGAACAAGTTGTGATGAGACATTGTCCAGATGGCAGCTGGATTATCCACTTTAGGAAAGCTCAATGTATGTAAGACTTCAGAGACTCCAGCCTTAAGAGAATAAAAGGTGGTGATTCTGTGAGAAGACACTCAAAGGTTACAATTTCAAATAATGGGAACAGTTCATTCTCTGGCAGAGTTTAAAGCAATCAAGTATAAGCTGAAAGTAGTCCTAACCTCAAGGAGTGAAGGGCCAAAAGGAAAAAAATAAGAACACTGGCAGTATCAAAGTAAAACTTGCATACTCCACTGAATCTGAGAAATGCCTCTTTTACACCTACTATTTAGCTACTACCTTATGTTATTCTATTGAGCCTTATATAAAACTACAACTAAACTGACTGTAAATGTGTATGTTTTAAATCAAACATCAGATTGTGAAAAAAGCCAAGATCCTTAATGTACATTTTAGTTATATATATTTGCTACATATATTTACTGTTAGTATTTTAGACAGGAGTTCAATGCTGAAAAAGTAAAAATTAAGTCACTTTTCAAGTCAGGAACTAAAGAGTTAAAGAGTGGCCTACTTCAACACTTCAATCTACAAAATAAAAAGCCAAAAGAGAATGTGACATAGATTTAAATAAAACACACAGCTGATGAATCACATGAAACAAATTAGCTGATTTTTAATGCCAGCTCTACTTAAGTCTGAATGCGAACAGTGTTCCGAATACGATGAACAAAGCTACTGTTCAGAAGCCAATAGCCCACTGCTGGTGTGCAGATTGAAGTCTCTATTCTAACCTCCTGAGCTCAATGTCTTAAACTATGCCTTTGAAAGAAATATTTATGTAAATTATAATCTTTTGGCAAAGAGCCACAAAAACCATACGTGCCTGCACTTCTCAGATAAAAAAAAATAAAAGGTTAGCATTTAAAGTACTTTAGAAGTTACTTTCTCTAAAATACAAGCATGCAGATCTAAAAATAAAGCACTGTGAACACACTTTTTTCATTTTGGGGCTAGATTCCTGAGGCAAAAGAATTATTTTTTAAATCAGAAACATCAGAAAGTGTCAGTGTTACAGACTGTCTGTTTCCAGGAGAAACTACTTGAATTTAGAAGGAATGAAGTTAAAACAAAACATTTCATTGATTGAAGTGAACCTTAAAAATTAATTCCACTACACTTCACATCGCTTTCCCATGAGCAGCTGAAATTAAAAACTGCTTCCATTCTGGAGTAAGTTACATTGCAACAATGATGAATTATTCCTGACTTTTTCCTCAAATATAGACAACTTAGTACAAGCATACAGAGACACATCATCTTATCTTTCACTCTGCAAATCAGATTCCTATTTGTTCTAATTAAGTTCACCTTATACTTCCATGACTGACTTAGAAAATAACCAACCATGGCCTGACAGTGTGACCAGCACAGAATGTTGCCAGCATAGCTCAGAGGAAGGTGCTAAGCTGTTGCACCTATTGACCACCTCCTTCACTACCCTGCTAGGTGGGGGCAAAATGGCAAGAGCCAAAATCAACCACCTTCGTCCACTCTGGAGGTGCCCACTTTGCCTGTGCCACTGGTTATGTCAGGCCCTGGAACATGCCAACAGGATTTACCCACCTCTTCCGCCAGCCAGAGGTTTTGGGGCAGGTGCTCAAGGCTGGCTCTGACAGAGTGTAGCTGAGAAACCAGGCTGTGGTGACAAGAGCTGTGAGGAGCCTCACTGCAGGGCTCTCCTGCCTGAGCTAAGAACAGCTTTTACGCTCAGACCTTTGCCCTTGGTCCTCCTCTGAGCTACATCTATGCACCTTTGGTCTTGACCTTGACCATTGGCTTAACATCCTGCCTTGACCTGTGCCTTGTGGCTACACACCACAGGGCTGTTTGCTGTCCCTGCTTACTGTCACTGAACCCGCTCCGCTCTTCCCGTCTGGCTACTGAGGGATTGCTCCCCTTGCTCACAGGACCGTGCCTGCCTTGCAGCCCTCCTCAGCTCCCAGCTCACCCTCGCTGATGGAGCAGAACCCTGCTGTTCCCACACTGGTGGGAAGTTGACTTCTTTACAAGCCCTCACACCATGAAGGGCTGTTCTCTCTTCTCTTTCCAAACCTCTCTCCCCGAAGGTAAAAACAAAGAATTGATCTTTGCACACCTAGTTTTTTTTCCTCATGTGTTTTACAGGAGCAAGCAACTGCATGGACAAGAGTAATTTAACTTTCTCATTCCATAAAAAGCAAATTACTTAATTAATTGCTATTAAATAATAGAGCAACAGAAGGCATGAGCATGAAGGCATGTCATGTTTTATCTATCATGGGCTTTTTAATTTTTTCCTCTCAAGACAGTACAAGTCAAAAATGTTGCTTAAAATAATGACATAATTTGTCTTTAAAAACGAGAAAAAAAAATTCTACAGGTTTGATACTGAGAAACACAAAACTAGAAAATCTTGGATGCAATGGATTGCAATATGAAATTTTGATGCTTAACAGTCTGCTAATTAGACGTCTGATCTCTAATTCCTAATAATCAAAACCTATGCTTTGCACTGAAGTTACTTATCCTACTCTTCTCATGTCTGGTCAATATAATGACAGTGTTAAAAGCTCTCACACAAATCGCTCCAGGAACTTTGCAGTACTAGCAAAGTATCAGCAACTGTGCTACAAATATTCTCTCAAACTGAAAACTGCAACAGGTCACTTGGACACTGAAAAAGAACATTCACTTATATGCCCATTCGTACAAAGACAGGAATAAAAAGTCATCACACACTCAATAATATAACATAAGGAAACAAATGCTTTATCTTTATAATGACCAAAAAAAGAGAAAGCTATAGTTTGACATATCTATGTAGACAAAAATTCAAGTCTCCTCAGCGCATATTAAGCAGAAGAGACTTCACTGAACAGATGCAATAGCTATTTAAAAACTCCTATTACCATAGGTATTCAGGAAAGCTTCCTTTGCAGAACTGACTCTATTCAATTCAAGTACCAGCAGACAAACCACCTCTCCTCAGTGTTCCTGCTTTTCATTATTTCAGAAAGGAAACAAAAAACATTCTGATGCTTAAAAGATTGATATTTATTAAACTAATCTCCCACACCCAGTATCACACACTGTCACTGAGCCATATTAAAAAGTTCTGTTCTTTAAACAACTCACTGGCATACTTTATGATTAAAATAAAGTGTTAAAGCAGTTACAAATGCCCGGATTCATTCACAGCTTTGCAGTGCTATTTGAATTACAAAAGGCAAAAGAATTTTAAAAAAGGTGGGCATCAACCACCTACTACTCAACTGGTACACTGCCTTTTAACACTGAGACCACACTATTAGCACAGTAAGAAACATAATAACTTTTACATGCCCTGCATTTTAAGTAAGAGGCAATAAAAGGAAACAGAAAAACAAAAAGCAGGTTAAATATTTTAGAAGTAATGCCTCACTGTGAGGTCTACAATACTAAATTGTCTACTTAAAGGAAATGATTTATTTAAACCTGGCCTGGGCAAAGATGATTGCAGAGAACATTATCATCAGAGTGATGAATGTGGCACCTTCCACGGCTTTTTCCTTTTTAATTTCTGTAATCACTAAATAGCTACACTTCTTAAATTAATACATCAATAGGCATTAAGCAACTCACAAATCCCTCAGAAGTTCATTTCACCCTTTTTCTTAAAAGGTATTTAAGCAGTGTCAAAACTGGAATTAACATAATAACCTTCCAGAAAAGTTACATTTCAAGGATCTTGCTCAATTTTAACATTTAAAATCTCTACATAATTGCTGAAAGCATGTAACATACTTTTCTAAAATAATTCAATAGATATTTGTCTAAAGCACTGTAATGAAAAAGTAAACAGATAATGCTTATCTTCCATTTTTATTTTACTTTTCTTCTTACTTATGTATATTAACAAAAAAACCTCAAATGATTTAAACAAAAGCTTTTAGCTCAACACATAATTGCAACAAAATTACAATAATTGTACCAATTAAAATAATCCTGAATGAACAGTTTGTCATCTTAATGTTCCAATGGTTTATAGAAGGATCTACTTAATTAGCTGAAATTGCTTTCCAATGTTAGTATCAAATGTCATTTGTTAAAAGTTGAACGATTTTGAAAATAATTTAACAAAGCAATTTTACAAAACACCAAGAACCAACATTTTCTTTTCAGCTGAATAAAGCAAGCAGATGTGTCATCAAATTGCTATAAAAATAAATGAGCCTTTATATGGAGAAAAATAAATTTTACTACTAGTGCAACAGAATACTATTTTTTTATGAAATCAGATTCTTTAATAAAATAATTTCATATCATTTATATCTTGGCGATATTTTTAGTATGCTATAAATATACTTTCTTAAATTGAAGTAGTAAACAATCAAGGAGAAATATTCCATCGTACATGAAACAGAAAAATGTTTTAACCTGACTAAGTGATTTCTTAATTTGATTACCATGGGTGTATTAAACAAGAGATCTGAATCTATCAGGAAAACATGGCACCAGTGAAACCATGTTATAGAATTCCAAATCTATAGTAATGAACTGTTACACTTATAACTAAATCAGTTTCTACCAGTTTAATTTCAGGAAAAAAGGAAAAAAATAAAAGAAAAACCATTTTGTGGTTGATTTCAAGAAGGGGTAACTTCAGTAAAGACTGGAAAAAAACCCAAGCAAAATCATATACCAGTGCTGAAACCAGACTTGAACTGAAGGACCTAAGAAAAAATAATTCCTTCTACTATTGATAAATTAGACAAAGCATGTATATTCCACAATTCATCCCTTGGAATGCTGTAACAGTTGCAGGAACATTAAAATGAAAGTAATACATGAGCTATGGCTCACTTAGATCCTTTGGTTCCCGTCACCCCTGCAACCCCCCCACTACCCCCAGAAAAAGGAAAAAGAAAAGGAGCTGAATTAAAGAAAGCTGTTATGCTATTCTAAATTTGGTGTGTTCTGCCTCGGCATGTTGTATTGCCATCCAATTTGCCATCCATCATAGGTAGGCATGCACACATATGTGCACAAAGACTTTATCGCAGAGGTTAAATTAAGCCCAAGCGATGGATGAATTACATGTTGCTAAGTTTTAAATAATGGTTACCTACAACTCTGAGGAAAGTAGAACCATTTTCTTGTCCTGAGAAATCTTTTTTCAAAATCAAACAGTTCTTGATTTCCATAGTTTTCCTCAGCTTCCCAGAAAGCGTATTTTCAAGGAGATTAAGGAAGGGTGGAGATCATAATCTGAACAGATGGCTCATGAGTTTCTTCTTCTATCCTGAGCCAAGCTCTTCTGTTCTAATATTTTTAATAAATATATAAAAATAGTCACAGAAATTTAGGGACCATCAGCTATTTGCAAATATCCTCATAAAATATCGGAAAGTTCTGTCTTAATATTCCGGTTTGCTAAAAGCCCCTGTCTTAACACCCCAGTTTGGTCAAAGTTCAGGCAAAGAATGACAGGAGGGACTGTCCTTTGTGATATCAAGCCATGACAAAAAGCAGATTAACATCCAAAGCAGCCAGTAGGAAGCACCTGAACAGAAGGTTGTGTGAACACCTGAATTCTGTAGCATTAAATAAATTGTATATTCAGTCATGGGGGACAAGCACCCTCACCTCCCCAGCATCTTTAAGCACTGAGCTCATGGTGTCTCTTAAGACTATCTCCTCAGATACACCAGCCTTACTCTTCTCACAGTTTCAGCAGGTTCAGCTAGAATTTTATTCAGAAAGAAGCAGAACCTAGATCCTAACTCCATAAGACAGAAGACAATATTTACCACACATCTACCTAATGCCTGGGTGAATGTTCTACCTATGTCTGGTATCCATGAGGAAATTCTCATGGATTGTCATCAACTTCATACTGACTTTTTCCTTCCAAAGGGCCCTCTGTAACAGGCAGATCATTAAATTGCTCTGGTAGCCTGCAGTGCATTCCCTGCCATTTTCTGTCCAAAGGTCAACTGGAACTTTTCTATAGTGGCCTTACTTGCCTGCCTAGACAACACATCTTGCTCAACAGCACCAGAAGGTTCCTGCAACTTGTCACACATCCTGTCCCAGCACTTGGCGTAACTAATTTAGACACATTTATCTTAGAATTAAAGTAGCCTTTGCTGCTGTGCTTTGTGTTGAACCTCATTTTATTCTCCTGCTACAAACATGTTCAAACCACATTTTGTTTTGTCCTTTACTTGGCTCTGTAAGGGCTTCAGTTACTGACTGAATAGGTTCTAGGTGCAAGGTAGGCCTTGCTTCAGCAATTCTGTGCATGCACAACAGAACCATTGATTTCACAGGACCTTCAGGGGTAAAAATTCAGACTGTTCATAGTTTTTCAAGTGTCTAGAAATTTACAATCATTTTCTGAAATGCCATACAAGACATTATTGAACTCAAGAGGCATACGCACACCTAAACTTTCACTTTCAGTTGTATAATTCTTACAGTCCAGCTACTAACAGCTCTAAGAAGTGGCAGATTGGTAAATATGCCATATCTAGAAGAGAACTGGCTAGCTCATAAATACAGAAGCTCTCCCTAATGCCTCTGGAAGGACAAAAGCCGCCAGAAGGACAGGCAAGAGAGTTACACAATTACTTTAATGATTTCTAGGAACATTTTCCAATTGACAAAGTACTGCAGGCTTTGCTTTCTGCCATGATAAATAGGGTACAAAGAGAAAATCAGAGAAATCATCAACAGCTTAGGAATTCCTTTGCTTACTGCAGATTTACTGCCCACCACTGCATGAGCAGGATTATAGATGAGATTATTTTCCCCAGTAGGGTATGATACCTATATCCACAATGACATGATCTGCAACTTACTCACAGCTACTTCGACAACTCTCTGTGAAAAAGTTATCCTGGTTATATGCCCACATGGCATTTCCTCCCTCTGTCAGACCGTTCACAGCTATGTCAAATAGCACAAGAATTATCTTTGGAAACCTCACCTGCAGTTTCTCACAAGACAGATACTCTTATCTTTTGCTTCCTTCTTTTGTTTTCCTGGGGCAATCGGGCCTGTTATTATCTTAGATTTTAATACATTCAGATGTTTCTAGATTAAGATCTTGCTTTAAATGTCTTAAATTTCAAAATACTTCCTCGTCTTCTTCCTATATTCATTGAATCTGTTGAGAATTCAGTTTCTTGAAATGTATCTTTTTTCTACAAAAGCCACAGTGACTTTTCCCAAGATATCATTTATTTAGATCTGACACTGTCATTTATTCTGGTGTCATGGATGCTTTACTTGCCTTCACAAGAGAGCGCATTCCCATAGCTGGCTAATTTACAAGTCTGAGAAGTCTCAGTTGCAAACATTCAACAGAAACTTGCTTTAATCTGACAACTTAATTCTCTAAGAAATTATTTGCAGAAAGCCCACATATTTTATTTCACTTCAGAGCTTTAAAAATTTGCCTTTTGCAACTTCTGCAAACCACTTTGATATTACACAAAATCAACTCTTTACAGTAACATAGAAGAGAATACACCACACCATAAATGTAGAGAAATATTAACTCTATGTCACAGCTATAAATAAAATGGTAAAAATAATTAAATTAGACCAGTAAGGAGGGATGGGTACTGACAACAGTGAGGTTGACCACTGAAGAACCTAAACACAAAAGGGGAAGGAGTGACAAAATCAGAATTAAGAGCTTAACCTGGTAATGAGAGAGTCTACATGAAAATCCTGACAATGAGAAAAGGCAACACATTACCTGAATGAATAAATATTACTACTAATAAATATACCAGATGGAAAGCAAGACCAACTAGACAAGTAGAGAGAGAGAGGCTGAAATGAGAGGATAGAAGATGAGATAGAGATTATACAGCAAGTCACTTTACAGAAGTAAAATGAGGAAAGATTTTTTTTGAGCATATAAACTGAAAGCCAACAAAGCATTTTCTTTTCAAAATTTGCCACAGTGACAAAGCATGGGCTTGTTCCCCTCTAAAAAAGATTGAGAGCATAGAGTCTCTACCTGTTACTGTAAGAGATTTTAAGTGACTCCAGCTCATAAAGGTTCTTCAAAGAGGTGTGCCTGTGTCACAAATTGAAGCCTAATTTTCTTTAGAGGGTTGGGGGGAGGGGGCGGTTCGGTTTTGGGTTGAGTTTTTTTGTGGTTTCCTAATTGGTTTTGTGGTTGGGTTTTTTTGGTTGGTTTGTTGTTGTTGTCATTGTTGTTTTTGGTTGTTGTTTTGGGGCGGGGGGGAAGTCTATGTTCTTTTGGTTTTGGTGGGGTTTTTTGTGAGGGTGGTTTTTCCATTTGTTTGTTGGGTTTTTTGTTGTAGACCCTGGAAGAAAGTTCCCAACATGATATTCAGTAGGTTTTACATCTCTGCATAGTATGAAACAGGAAAGATACACTTCTCCTGACAGACCTGGTTCCATACTCATCAATTTAGACTTTGATATTCTTCACAGTATCTACAGAAAAAGACAAATTTACTTTCCCCAACACACCTTCATAATAAGAATATATTAGTTAGCTTTATTTTTAATGACAAATTGAAGCAGAGATACAGGTATACTTATTTAGTTACCAAATTGAGGTATCCATTTTTTTCAGAATACTCCACCAACTGAAAGCAGAGCTCCCAGTAGCTCCAGATATAGCTCTGAACACTGAGTACTTAGCAATATCAGCCTACAGAACCATAAGCTGTACACCACCTCCCCACAGAGGCACGAATACTATCCACCTGAAAGGTACTATAGAGGTGATTAGTCCAGCATCACACAAACACTGACTAATAGCTGGGGAACAGTGTTTCACAGTCTTACTTTAGTTATTGCATTAAACTCCAACAGACAGCACTGCAATGTGGCAGAAAATGGCTCTCTCCTTTACTTAAGTTTGCAAAACTAAATTCTGGACATTACAAGATGGAAATCTCACGGAGGCAAAATAGCATATAATCATGGAAATCATATGTCATTGTGCCTGCATAGAGGTGAATTAACTAAAGACTATATTTATTCTTTGGCTTCTTAGTGCTTGACTACCCGATTCTTTTCGTGTTCCTGTATTTTTTGTATGTTGTGAAGGCATCGCTTACTCCTGGAAACACTGAAAGCCAAGGCGCCTGCGCCAGCGCTCCCCGCGGCTGCGCCGAGCCGGGAGCGCCACCTGCCGGCACCGCGCCGCGCTGCACGGTCCCGGCGGCGCCACGCTGCCGGGGGGCAGCTGGGGACAGCCCGCCCCGGGGACACAGCTGGGGACAGCCCGCCCCGGGGACACAGCTGGGGACAGCCCGCCTTGGGGACACAGCTGGGGACAGCCCGCCTTGGGGGACACAACTGGGGACAGCCCGCCCCGGGGACAGCCCGCCCCGGGGACACAGCTGGGGACAGCCCGCCTTGGGAGACACAGCTGGGGACAGCCCGCCCCGGGGACACAGCTGGGGACAGCCCGTCCCGGGGACACAGCTGGGGACAGCCCGCCCCGGGGACACAGCTGGGGACAGCCCGCCTTGGGGGACACAGCTGGGGACAGCCCGCCCCGGGGACACAGCTGGGGACAGCCCGCCTTGGGGGACACAGCTGGGGACAGCCCGCCCCGGGGACACAGCTGGGGACAGCCCGCCCCGGGGACACAGCTGGGGACAGCCCGCCCCGGGGGACACAGCTGGGGACAGCCCGCCTTGGGGGACACAGCTGGGGACAGCCCGCCCCGGGGACACAGCTGGGGACAGCCCGCCTTGGGGGACACAGCTGGGGACAGCCCGCCCCGGGGACACAGCTGGGGACAGCCCGCCCCGGGGACACAGCTGGGGACAGCCCGCCCCGGGGACACAGCTGGGGACAGCCCGCCTTGGGGACACAGCTGGGGACAGCCCGCCCCGGGGACACAGCTGGGGACAGCCCGCCCCGGGGACACAGCTGGGGACAGCCCGCCTTGGGGGACACAGCTGGGGACAGCCCGCCCCGGGGACACAGCTGGGGACAGCCCGCCCGGGGACACACCTGGGGACAGCCCACCCCGGGGGACAGCCCGCCTTGGGGGACACAGCTGGGGACAGCCCGCCCCGCCCCAGGGACAGCCCCCGAGGGCACAGCTGTAGGGCAACACGGGGTTAACTGCCCCGGTTGCACCCCCAGTGAACACACCAAACACACCGGATCATCTGCTCCTCCATCTACTCCTCCGCTGAAGGGAGCTCTAACTGGCCAGTCCAGTGTGGTCACCCTCTGCTCCACTCCATCTGCAGCGGAGGGGAAGGCAATGGAGAGTTCTCACTGCAAGGGGAATCCTGGTGACCCAAAAGCTTTTTAACACACGATACTTTAAAATTTGGAAAGCAACTGTAATATCAAAGGATTCTCTTTACACAGGGAACACGATTAAGCGTCAAACTTTTACATTTAACTTTAGAACCTACAAGATTCCTTTCAGTGAAGAGATGTCCAAGCAGCAACCTAAAACTGCAGTGTCACAATAAAAAGTAGTTTGAGAAAAACTATTCAATACTAGGAAAACTATATATTCTTGATTCTGATGTAAAGTATCAAAATATTAAAATAAAAACCCTTGAAGAATAAAAGCAGAGAACAAGTAACAAACGCAGTACAGGAACAAGCTACATAATTATCAAGATCTAGTATCTCTTTATGGTACTAAAAATGGGAAAGCTGCTTTATAAACTAATAAAGCTTAGAAAACTGAAACTGAAGTTTTAAAAGAGGAACTAACTTTGAAATTATAGTGAAACAGTTGAGTCAAGTTACTTTAAACAGTTGCAGATAAAAAAAATAGTAATGCCACAGAAAGCATTACTTTGGATAAAACAGAATTTTTAGAGATCTAGATAATCCCAGAGAAGAGTTCACAGACCTTTTCACATTCAGCATATGGTAAAGATGATCACCCAAAACACTAGACAGATGAGACCTCAGCTTTGTCAGTACTTCAGGAGAGTTAGATAGTTCCTTCCACAGGTTCAACAGAATGGGCTGAGGGACATCCTGAGCATTCAGCAACATTATTGTTACAAAACTTTTTTCTTTAATTGTTAAGAAGCTAAAGAAACTAAGTATTTTAGCTTTATCATTTACATATCAAATAATCCTGTTGCTATGTTTTTGCTCAAGAGAAAATTCTGAATATTGGTCTTGTTTTCCTTTTCCTTGTTTTTCTGCTATTGCAGATGGAATACAAACAGCTTTCCTTAAAAGATTATTATCACTTTCCCTTTTCCAATACATTGTACAGGGTTCTTCACTGTTTCTTCCCATTATACACTCTGGTTTTAAATAACAAAAAATTACGTACACACTTGTAATTGTCAGTTATGAACTAGCAGTCTACTCAAGTGGCTGTATCACTTCCAAACAACCTGCACAGCAAGAGGTACAACACAGCAGCAGTCAGGAATCTCCTCCACACCTTAACTAATAAACCATGACACGCTCCAGCTGACACTAAGCATCAACAGCTCAAGTGTTTGTGCTAACAACAAACAATCCAGAACCCAAGTAAGTTACTCACATTCACTTGTGAATGTCCTTTTATTTACGCTGGTTTACTAGGATTTAACATCCATGAATACTGGAATTACTAGCATCCATTTACGAAAATTAATCAGGTCTCTAAAACCTCCTCTGGTTTATCAGAAGATGAATATTGTTAGGTCTTGAAGACAGCTTTGGATGTCAATCATCCCAAAGTGATTTATTACTCTGGATGCCAAAAATCAGAAAACTGTAATGAATTTGTTTGGTAAATACTGAAAACATAAAATTGTGAAACATGCTATACAGAAATCTAAATAAAGAGAAGTTTGAATGAAATGCATGACAGGAAAGGGAATTCCTGATGATTCGGAATTACTGTACTTAGCTGATCACATAAACATTTGTGATGCTAATTGTGTGAACGCACAGTGGAAAGATGGGTTCCCCGTGCTTCACCTTTGATTTCACATGTATATTATACTCACAGAGGAAATGCAAAACTCAAAAACTGCATCCACACTCTAGAGGAGAGTGTTTTCTAATCATGCACTTAATTTACCAGTGAAGTATGGTATTTCTAAAACCATCTTCTAGCTTAAAGCCAGTCAACTACTTCAGTCTACTACTCGCTCTCTATCTGTCTTCAATCCTCAGCCTTATCATGCCCAATCTACCCTTATCCCTCTGCCTTCTGAGATTCCTGTGTTCAGATCCTAACTGCACTTCAACTTTTCTCTCCTAATACAACTCATTCAATCTTTCTCAAACAATCCTAATTCCATTCTCAACACTTCAACCTTTCTCAGCCCACCCCAGACCCTTACACAGATCATTCCCTAGTCCTTGACTTTCACTGCAGAGCACACTTCCAGTATTTTCTCTCCAAATTCATTCCCCTGGACCCTGCAAAATCTCTAGATTTTCTGGTAACTTGCTCAATCAGTCACCATCTTGTCTCTTTACCTCAGCTGTTCTTTTCATCTGATCTCAATTATATTTTATCCAAATCAAGCCTTTCTTTCTTCTCCCTGACTCTGATTTTCAGATTCTGCTTTTCTTCTATAGGCCCCACTCTCAGTCACATCTCTCTCTTCCATTCCTCCCACTGTCGTCAGGTCACAACCCACAAATCCTTTCTTACAAGTGGAGGATTCTGTAGAGAAATGTTCACTGGCAACACAGGGCAAATTGTTCTTAGTAGCAACACTTAGACAGCTCTGTTGGAAAGCAACTTGTAGCAGAAATGGAGAAAGTCATGCTTCTTTTTCACATCCCTAACTGCAGCACATGGCATTGCTATAGCATACCTGCTAAGCACAAAACCTTCAGAGATTTTTATCAGTAAGACCGGTTTCTGCTGAGCTTATTTCAGATTAACAAAGAAGTGGAAAAAATACCCAACTTGTAGCTTGGCCAAGGTAAAGATGAAAAGGATATCAAGAGACAAAAGTACAGTTAGCTGCCTGTGAAAAAATACCTGTAGAGTTCTCTGTGGTTTAAATACAAAGCACTCATTCATATATGGTGCATCAAATAGCAATGAAACTCACTTTATAAGTTTTCAAAAGTCACCAGAAGATGGTAAGATTGTGGGAATTTTAGATTACAAACTGATACATGTTTGAAAGCCATGTTTTTCCAGTGATCATTAATAATGATCTCTATTTTAATCACTGAAATTGCACACCATTACCAGAATAATGACTACCTCTCATAGATGGTTTTTAAAGTCAGGTGATCTGGAACACCTTCAGTCTCTTCAAGATGCAGGATGAGCCATGATGTTCTGTATGGCCACTGCTCTGTGAGATTGATCCAACTTGCCAGTCTGTCCCAATTGAATGTGATTTGATTGGCTCTCAATAAACGACCTAAAAGAACAAGGAAGAAGAAAAGAAAACACAGAACATTTTTTTTCTCCCTTTTGAAAGATACCTTTTTTCCCCTTAAAGTAACAACCATGTTACTTTGTTATTATCGGATCTGTGAATTTCCTGCTATTATATTTTTAGCTCAATAAATTCAAAATTACTGCAAATTGCACCTAAAAATATAATTTTACAGTCTAATACAAATCCTTGCAAATACTGGTCAAAATACGAAACTCTCCAAAACTGTCAACTTCAGCCCCAGTTTAAACACTAATTAGTATCATCCTGCTACTGGTGAATCTTAACTTACTTCAACCAAATTCAATAAAGAATTTCACACAGCATTAATTTCCCCAACTAAACACAGAATTTCATGCTAATACTTTGACAGATTTTCTATGCACTGGCATATGAAATGTGGTCAAAACAAGTTAAGCATACAACAGCCAACTTCAATAGCCAATACAGTAAAATTCAAAGCTATGAAAAAGACTGTTTTAATTTAGTAAGGCAAGGTATAAATTACAAATAAGGTTATTTTAAAAATCAGAAAAAGTTAATGCTACAATTTAGGCATTTGAAGTTTCAGCAAATTTTCTGTAAGTCCTTTATTAATATCTGTAATTACATGTAACCTACAGCCTGAAGGTTCTGTTCATAAAGCTGTTTATGAAACCATCATGTCTAACCAAAGATTACACTACACTAAAAGTGTTCTTGCAAGGTCTTTTTTTTAGTTTGATTTTGCATCTAACATTTTGTGATTTTATTATACTTTCATAACTGCACTCTAATTTGCCAAAACAAGACAGGTTACATGCTACAAATTGCAGTAACAAGTTAAGAGACAGCACACTTATTTAAAACATTAGCCCAGAATTTGAGGTCGGCTGCAGATTTATGCTCTTAACTGTACACAGCGTGAAAAGTAACTCAATTTCTCTGCTCTGGGTAGCTGTAGGGCTACCCAGTGCCTTCTAGTGTCTGTAATAGGAAAGACACTAAATAATCACTCCTCATTCATTTACTACAAGAAACACACTTTTATTAAACCTCTGTAAGCCCTTTTCCAGTTATTTCCAGTTTTTAGACTTCAGAGATACCAATGTCTTGACTGTGTTTTACTGAAGAAAAACAGGTGAGAAAATGCTTTCATCAGCCTCACACAATCATTTAGGGAAAAAGAAATGCAAATACTCATAGCAAAAATGAACAGAATATATACTTGGTTTTCCCCTCAAAACTTACCTCCGCACATGTCATCACTACAATCTTTGTTCAAACCACAGAATTATGAAATTGAAAAATGTAATTTTCTTATCCCATTTCAAAATCAAAAAACACAAAATTTCTTCAAAATGCAGACTAGAATCATTTGCCTCCCAACTGAAGCCAATGAAACAACAAATATTACATATCTTCCAAATTCCACACAGAATGGACAATAATTTTTTCTTACATTCTGGAAGAGTTTGCTTCAGAAGGACTTTCAAAAGCAACACATGGACTGACTTGTTCGATTTAGTTCACACATTTCAAAGTCCGAGTGTAACTACAAGCAGCCAAAACACAATCCTGTTTACTGCACACCAGCATGTCACGCTTACCTGTCACTGAAACAATATTTAGCAACCTCCTCATGGTCTGAGGGCTGATATCACTGAACCAATCCTCGGTAACCAACAGCTTGGTCAAATCAAATGACATTTGGCGGGTAATGGTCCTCTGCATTTGGCGCCTTCGGTAAGTATCCTGATAATGAAACAAAAACCCAAAGAACACTGATTAGTATCAAAAGCTTTTGTGTATATCAAATAAAACTGAAGTATTTGAAAATCAAATTAGAGTCTTTTTGAGTAAGTCTGTGAAGCTGACAGGTAATATCTAAAGTACAAGAATTTAATTCTGATTTACCTGTGTAAAAGCTGAACATTATTTCCACAGAAGCCAAGAAGTGGTAAGAAACATTTTATTTCCACATCAATTCTGAGAGGGCAAAATAGAGTGACATAGCAAAATATTTTCTAAAAAGATTACTACTTTCAGCATTTTCATAATTGCTTCCTACTGTCTCTCCAAAGAGTTAACACCATCCATTTACTACATGTCAAAATTAAAGAGACCATCAGGTTCCTCTGCTACAAAACTCCCAAAGTCTACCAAAGGCTGCTCAAAAATCTCAATATCCTCAGACTCTGTGTTGCTTTTCACAACTTTCTAGATACCTTTTATTCAACCAGTTTGTGATTTTATGTAAATATGAAAGAACAGAAAGCAAGAAAAGAATGTGGTAGACACTGCAGTACAAGTCTAGTATGTGATATTTCTTTGATTAACTCAATTACTGTCTCTTGTTGCAACATCCTGCAACAAACTGATGCCAGGCTTACACACAAAAAAATCAAAATATACACCCAGACTATAGATTTGCTGTATCATCTCAGCATTCACAGAGAGCTGTATTTAATTTTTTGTGGAAAGGAATACTTTGGTGAGCAAGCAAACTTCTTCCTCTTCAACACAGCATCAATCTACTGATGTAAGAATGGACTTTTCTTACATGAATCATTTATAAAAATTTCATAAGAATGGTTTGATAAGTCTTCCAAGTTGATATTATTGAAAATGTCAAAGAAAAAAAACAGAAAAGAAAAAAAAAGTTTTACCATTATCTCTATTTAGACTAAAAATCCTTCTCACCCGCCTGTTGAGAGCAGTTTTGCTACCAAGCTTGGTCATGTCTCCAAGACTGTTCTGAGAAACTCTCCTGTCAACCTCTTCATGCAATCCTATGGAAAGGAAAACAAAGGTAGGTATTTTCCCCAGTCGTATACATTTGACTGACCTATAAAAATAATACTAATGATCTATTAATTATTTGGACAATTTCTTCCAAAACACAGATTTTGGATCACTGGTTTTGTAATGTTCATATCACCCTCCTGCAGAACCTTACCAGCATTATCTGCATAAGGAATATCCCCATTGGTTGTGGAAGCTACCATCAGCTTTTTTGCATTACTGAGCCCTCGGCTGTTCAGAAAAACGGGCAAATGGACAATATTTCGCATGTAATCATGGCCATTTATGTTTGAATCACGTAGAACACTGTTCAGATTCTGGTTAATTGCCTTTATAATGATGTGTGGGTCACTTGCAAAAATTGCAATGAACGGGCCTTTTGAAAACAAGACTCGCACCTGTAAAAAAGTAGACAGTAAACCTTGTTAGTAACAACTAACGGCAGCTGCAGATCATTTGAACATTTGGCTCAACATTTTATATACATTCTGTTCAAGCCATAAACCTGAGAGGCCAAGAGATGTATGGAGATGTCAGCTTCTTCTATATGAGCTATCTCACATTAGCAACTTATCCACAGCTAGAAATAAGCACACTCAACAATTTAACAGCAGAATTTCCAGTGGAAGTCACCACCAAGGATGTATCATGCAGTAATGTTCCAGTTTCCCACAAATATTTAGCATTTAAGTATTTTTCATCTAAAGTACTTCAATGGTAAAAATATGAAAAACTCTCCAAACATTTTAAGTTTGTTTCAACAGAATAATTATTTTCCAGTTTATATTTGATTCTTTCAAACCTTTTCAAAAGTACTAACATGCAATTTAATTTTCAACTTTTAAAAGTCATCACTCTTAGCAGTATAGTTATGCCAATATACACAAATATTAATTACCACAACATAGCATTCTTTCTACAGAAAACACACAATAACTGTATGCATCTGAGCTCATTTGTGGAAGAGACCATGCATATAATCCAGAGGTTATCTTTATAAAATGATCCAACTCACAGTATCAAGCATCTGTAAAACCTTGTCCTGCTCACAGGCATCTAGTCCATCAATAATTACAACAAGCCTTGTCTGATTCTGAGTGAAGCTGTCAATGGTTTTTGCCATTTTGGCCATCAGTTCCACTTCACATTTCAAAACCTATAAAAAAAGAAAAAAAAATAAAGGAGGAAAAGACACGTCTATAATACTTAAAACTGATAAAAATACATATATTTCCTTTTGCAGACTGCTATTTGTCCCAAAAATACTTCAGTAAGATTACAAGAATAAACTTACAAATATTCAAAGTGAAAAGTCCTAAAATGTCATTTCCAATATATTAATTTCCCATTTTAACAAATATGTACAGCAGAAACATATAATCCGCTTTGATATAACAAACTATCCTTATTTAAAATCCATTACAATGTTATTTAAGGAAATAATATTTATGCACAGTAAAGCATTATTTCAGAAGTACATAAAAGAACATTTGTGGCTTCAGCTAGTCCTCAAACATTGCTCTGCATAAAATGTACAGCAAGACTTTCTATGTGCCTTCCAGCCAAGCACATTATGCTATTACTGTAATATTCAGTCATTGCTATTCAAGATATGCAGTCTCAAGATTTGTTAAGCTTTTCAACATTGTTACACATGTAACAAGCAACCATAACATAGAAACAAAGGTGGAATTTGCCTTTCCTACCTTCAGCAGATAACAGGTATACATTAAAATCTGATCTCTTAACCAGTAGATTCATTAGAATGTGCACAGTAAGATGACATAAAACATGAGATGAACAACTCTCCTGAAATACCTACTTCTCTCCTTTGATGGCAAAGGGTGAACCTAACTAACTCCTAAAGGCTGAAGTTATGTCAGATAAATACTGCTCAACAAACAACTGTCAAGAAACACAGTACCAAGACACAATCAGGTCTTTTGTGCTGCAAAAACATGGCACTAGGCATGCTGGCATCAGAAGGGATTCACTTTTCTCCAAGGGCAAAAGAGCCTTTGACTAGGAGCCAGCAGGGTTAATTGACACAGCTTTAAACAAGACATGACAGAGGAGGAGGATAATATCAGGCTTGCCCACAACAAACTGTGGTATGACACACCAAGGTTAGAGGGATGCAGGGCTAGTGAAGGCCCTCATCTGAGATGTGCTGGCCACACTGGAGCACACTTGGAAGTCTTATGGAGATGAGGCTCCTGAGGTAACAGAAGCCAACAGGGAAACACTACTGAAATACTTCAAAGAAATTAAAGGATGTTCCTCTAAGAAGGTGACACAGCTGACAGCCCAGCTCAGGTGAGCAACACTGGACCTGATGGTCACTAATGTAAGTGAGCTAATTGGGGAGGTCAAGCTTGGAGGCAGCCTGGGCTGCAGTGATCACACACTGGTGGAGTTTGCAGTCCTGAGGGATATGGGTCAGGTAAGGAGTAAAGTCAGCACACTGCATTTTAAGAAAGTGAACTTTTAGCTCTTCAAAGAGACCAGATCCCCTGGAAAACTGCTCAGAGGGACAACACAGCTGGCAGATCTTTTAAGGATGCTTTCCATGGAACACAAAAGCCTGTAATCCCCAGCTACAAGAAAATTGGCAAGGAAGACTAAAAGCTAGCTGCACTGAGTAGAGACCTGCTGGTCAAACCAAAGACCAAGAAGTAAATGCACAGGCAGTGAAGCAGGCACACGTGTGCTAGGAAGAGTACAGGGACACAGTCTGGTTGTGAGGGGATGTGGTGAGGAAGGCCAAGGCACAACTGGAACTGAACTTGTCAAGAGATGCAAAAAATAAAAAAGGGTCAATGCCTCAGTGTCCCAACGGACATCAGTGATAAGTGCTGTCCCTCAGAGGTCCACACTGGGACCAGTGTTAATATCTGCATTAATGACATGAATGAAGGGATCAAATGCATCCTCAGCAAGTTTGCAGATGACATCAAGATAAGTGGTGCAGTTGAGACACCTGAGGGACAGGATGCCAACCAGAGGGACCTGGACAAGCTCAAGAAGGGGGTTCATGAGGTTCAACAAGGCCAAGTGCAACGCCCTGCACCTGTGTACTGAATCCCTGGTATCAATCCAGGCTGGGGGACGGAGAGATGCAGAGGAGCTCTGCCAAGAAGGACTTGGGGGATGCTGTGGGTGAGAGACTGGACATGACCCAGCCATGTGCCCTTGCAGCCCAGAAAGTCAAACATGTCCTGGGCTGCATCAAAGGCAGTGTGGGCAGCAGGTGAGGGAGGGGATTCTATCTCTCTGCTCCACTCTAGTGAGACGCCACCTGCAGTCCTGCATCCAGCTCTCCACTCCTCAGCACACGAATGACACCAATGTACTGCAGCAAGTCCAGAGGGGGCCACAAAGATCATTAGAGGGATGGAGCACCTCTGCTGCGACGAAAGGCTGAGAGGATTTGAATTATTGAGCCTGAAGAAGATAAGATTCTGGGGAGATGTTTATTGTGGCTTTCCAGTACCTAAAGAGGCCTGTAAGTAACAGGAAGACAAACTTTTTAGCAGGGCCTTTTGCAAGAGGACAAGGGGGAATGGTTTTAAAAACTGAAGGACAGTCAATTTAGGTTAGATATAAGAAAGGAGGTTTGTTTAAAATGAGATGGTAAAACACTGTTACAGATTGCCTAGAGAAGTTGTGGATGTCCATCCTTGGAAACATTCAAGGTCAGGCTGCACTGGCTGACCTTTAAAAGGTCCCTTTCAACTCAAACTATTCTATGACCGTATGAAAAGTATTTGTACAACAGGTTTTTATACAATACATTGGCTGTAATCTACAAAGTTAACAATTATGATGCTACATTTGACTTTCAAATAGGAGCATATAGCATTATCTGATGACAGTCTAAGAGTACATTTATCAGTTTATAGATACAGGCCAGAAAAACAATAGTTTTTTCTACCATTTTTCATTAAATACATGGAGTGTTTTGGAATGTTCTTTCAGTGCTATAAATCCTTTCTTGCCAAAGAGGTCTTGTAGACGAAGTTAGGCTTGTTTTTACACCTTTAGAAGATTCTCAAAGTTATTCTTTCTCATCTTATGATCTAAAGTAAGCTTTTACAAAATATTGGTAATTGAAAATTGTTTTCCAAGTATCTTCTTCCCAGCAAAAATTAAATCTGAAAACTGAAACCCCAAATGTAACATACATCAAGCAGATGGATCTCATATACTAAGCACAATTACCACTGGCACATTAGCGTTACATTCAGTAAAAACTCACCAAGTCTCATTCTCCTGTTGTGAGACTTGGCCTGGTTAAATTAATGGTGCCCCAATTTAATAACGCTCCCTGTATGGGGGTTTGTTTCATTCCTTTTAAGGTCCAATTCATATAAACTCTCACCTTCATGAACCCCTCACTTTTCAACTTGTGAAGCTTGGAGGCAGCACTGTGAAGACGTTTTCTCTGAGAATTCAAAACTGAGTCCATCACCTGCCACCATGTGCGGCAATTCAGGAAAAAGGCCAAACCAACAATACAGGTCACTGTTATGAGAATAACATTCACTGTCATGTTGGCTGACTCCACATTAAAAATCGCCAACAGGGCGATCGCAGAAACAACGCAAGACAAGATGAACAGGAAAATCACAAAGGATGGGAGGCAGCAAGTTTTCTTCCATTTCTTTTTACCTAGGAAACAAGTATCGCTGTTAGAATTAATGTATAATGTAATGACAGGTGAGTGCAAAATCTATTAACTTGCATACTTCTCATAAAACACTAACTGGCACAAAAGCTTACTGCAGTGTTACCACCTAGTCACAAACCAGTGGAGGAAAAAATCTATTATTTGCCAAAATTCTTGGAAATTATGAAGCAGAGATATTCCTTTAATCTTTAGTTTATTCCCATCATTTCAAGAAATCCACACTGGATCGAAATGACAATTTTGTATCAGTGCTATCACCCCTTTTGTGGCATCTCTTTGTAAAGTGTATTTATGTAAATAAATTATAAGACAACAGTACAGGAACTACTCAGTTTTAAACTGGAACCTGCTACTTACATAATCTAATAGTAATGGTACCATTGAAGAACTAAACCAAAACTGCAAGATACAACCTCAGGCCATCCTTTCTTGCATGCTAAAACACACACAAACAGGAAAACTGCAGCAAATACGGTTTGGGCAGTTCACAAGGGCCTCACAGGAGAGTACAGAGCTCCTGAATTCAAGTGGACTGATAAGAAAGAACCAAATACTGCAGTTGGAGCTTAGTACAGCTAAATCAATGACAGATCAGAAACAGCATTTTCCAAAGCAGCAGTCTCTGCCTTTAGGACCTGTACAGATCCAGTGGTACATCCAGAAGTTTGCTATCTTCTGGACACGTTTGTTGATAACAAAGAACAGAAGAGCAATGATCTGAAGTAAAATTATGACAACTAAACATCAGTATTTGAACTGCAGCGGGAAAATCAAATTTTTAATATGGTAAGTAGAAAGAATACCCAAGGTTTATATGTGGCCCATATTATTCTCTATACCAAGGTATGAGCTGCAAAGGTTTGTCACATGGCTGACATAAGTGACTCACTGGATTGTGCTGCAGGACAAAGCAACAGAAATGCATAATGACAGAAGTGAGAGATAAGAAGTGAAGGAGAACAGCTCAGATATAATTAGATTCAGTTCTAGACATAAGCAGAAAGAGACAGAACTGGACTAGAGAGACATTTAAATATCAGGAACAATGACATGATAATTGAAAGAGGTGTGTCTGCAAGTTTACAGACATAACAAAAACTAAGATACAGAAAGCTAAAAATAAACCTCTATGGAATTTCTGTGAACATCCAGAGGTAATAAATCTATGACCCTGGACCTGTAAACAACTCAAGAAAGGCGGAGAATGTGCAAAATCATCAAATAGATAAAATAAATTTTAAAATCAATTACATAATTAGACACAGCACAGGAAGGCAACAGAGCAAATAATACAAGTGAATGCAAAATTACAATGAAAGGGAAAAGATGATTACTGCAAATAATCACAAGAAGCCAGCACTACACTGCCATTCCCAAGACAACTTCAGGAGATATTACAACATCATGAAAGCTGTTTCACTGAGATTAAGGAGAGGAACTGCAGAACCTAACATGGAAAAGAATGAAAAAATCCACACATCTCTTTCATAAAGAACATTTAGTGAATTTGAAAAAGAACGATGAGGAATAAGTTGTGTTCATCACACAGCTGTACATAGCAAACATAGTGTGTTTTTTCCAGCCTCTGCAGGACAGAAGAGTCTAAATGTTTCTAAACACCTAAGAGACTAAACACCTTTGTAAGAGGTGACAGATTCCTCAATTTGTGGACAAGAAGAAATGAGAAATATCTGACACATATTAAACTTAAAGTACAAATAAATTCTCAGTTAATTGAAAGTTAAGCTCTAGTATTCCTTCACAGTATCATACTCTACTCTGCATATTTCTTTTTCTAGAAACCTACAGATGAAACAGAATGAAAAAGCTTGTAGGATCAAGGAGATACATTTAATCCCATCTTACTAGTACTAATCACAGCAATTTATAGGATTGGATCAACATGTCCCACACATTTATTATTTCCAAGAATAAGTAGTGGCCACTCATAAAAGCTCTAAATTAAAATCTAATAAACTGAACAAACCTCTCATAGCAATACACAAAAACATACATTTCCCTTTATCTGACTCAGACACGTTGACTTAATTGCTATGGAAATAGGCTGCATCTATAAGGATGTAATGTACATATGCATTTCCATTGACATTTCTGATAACTATACTTCACAGGAGATATCCCTTTATTATATTAATAAAATCAAGATTAGCAAATAAAATGGGGCAGTTTTTCTCTTCCAAACGAAAAGTTTCCCCTTCTCTATGAATTTCTGCATGGCTACAACAATTTCTAAAAAGAGCTTATAATGCAAAAAACAGAAGCCCTGGTAACAGTGCACTGAAGTGGAATAATTGGAATTGTCATTCAGGTAAAAAAAAAACCAACAACCTTGTGTATCTTCTGTCTTGAAAACTCGAAATAGCCTTGTTGCTAGGAAACCAAATTCCCTTTCACATGCATCAGAGAGGGTAGCAATCATCTCAGCCAGTGAAGTCTCTCCACCTACACTGGACAGTCTATTGTAGTCTGTAAACAAAAATCTGAAAGAGAAAAAGCATGTATTTTGTATACTTCAGAAAACTTTAAATATTTTCTGGCAACTAAAACAAAAGTCTTGCTGCATCTCTGTAGTTAAGTTTTTTTAAGTGGTACAAAATGTAAAATACTTTTACTTTTTTTTAGATCTACATGGAATTTAACTACTTCCCTATTTATCAACCTCTTCTTTGCCCTACTTCTTATACTAAAACTTGATTTCTTTAAAAGATAAAAATTGTCACATAACTAATAGTACCTCAGATGACAGTAAAAACATGAACATATCTTTATGATGCCAAACCATAATACTGACAAATATTTTCAAAACTGCATTCTGATTTATTTTCCAATATTTATAGAGGATTCAAAAAAATACAGAAACTAAAGATCACATAAAAGCACCATGAGGCTAAAATAGAAGTCTTTAAGCAATAGAAGTAAATTAAATTTTCAAACACACAGCAAAAATTTTCAGGTAAACTAGAAGCTTTGAACAGTCTGATGCTCTACTTACAGGGAGGAAAAAAAACCGAAACCTTAACAGAAGTAAACAATGGAACAAGCATTAAACATAGATAATATACAACATACATAAATTCTTATTTTATCTGGTATGAATTTTCATTAGTACAATAGCCAAAACCCCTAATTCTAAAAAGCCCTTTCACCAACTTTGGCAGATAGTTTTTCTTGAAAACATTCCTATCTTCTTCACACTGAAAAGTTTATGATCTTCCAGAGCTACTGTTTTTCTAACAGGAACCTCAAAAACTTTTCATATGAAGCTAAACGTGCACATTAATATGCAGTTTGAGAAGTATCAGAGTGAGCTCGACTGATTTATTCAAGAGTAAATAAATGAAATAACTAACCTGACAGGTAAAGCTTTAGTGGTTTGCTCTGGTAGTTCTGGTGGGTTCACAAACATGAGTTTGAGAAGCAACTCTAAATATCCAACATGTCTTGCCAACCTTGTACTTAACACCCAGGCCCAGTTCCATCTCTCCCCTTCTCTCCGGCCACCAAAGTAAATCACAGCTAAAATATTAAAAAGATATTATGGTTTTAATTTAGTCAACATTGACACCTGAAAGAATCACAAAGTTTGAACAAATAAAGTATGGAGTTCTGTAAAAGAAGTTATGAACTTTCAGCTGTTAGGTTAAAAATGAGAAGGTAAGAGTAACACAATGAGATTAATAAAGAAAATCTTTCTGTGTTCTCGAGTATGCCCTCGAGAAATAACCATTTAGTATTTTTTCTGAATGGCAAAGCACATCTACAAAGCAATATTTAATCCCAAAAATAGATAAAAACCTTCATGAATTCCATATAAGACTTACTAAAGAAAATGTAGAGAACAGCTAATAAGCTGAGTGACACTGCTATTCCAAGCTTCGCGTCCACAGTGAAAGCAAGCAATAAACCCAAACCTCCACACAGCAAAAGCGTGAGGAATACAACAAGCCAGGAGAACTGAAACAGAGGTTCAATCTGCTGTCCTGCAAAAGTTTTCATTTCATCTAAAACAAAAACACAAACACAAGTTAACATATGAAGTCACTAAAGAACAGATCATTTTTGAAAAGAACTTTTTCAGCAGACTGTATAACTTATCCCAATTATTGATCTAAAAAAGACAATGATACTTGAATTCTTCTTCAAACATCAGTACAAAGCCTTAAGTTTTCATCTGTGCAATGAATGAAAATATTTCACACAATATTTAAATACACAATACTCAGATTCCTTGCTGCAGATTTTCTACTTTTGAAAGCATATTAACAGTCATGCCATTTCCAATCATCCTACAAAAGTGTAAAATGTATTTTATGACATTAAGAAAAATAAATCCACCATATCTGTCAAAAAACCGCACCCAACCCCCAAAATCTCAATCACTGAAACATGGACTGTGTTCCTCAAATAGTCAGATATAAGAGTACAATGTGAAGGCTGTAGTATTATTTCTGTTTGTTGATTTTTATGTACTAAAACAGGAGTTCCTGAAGGAACTTATCTCGGCTCTAGGGAATACAAAATAATAAATACACTATCCAGAATAAAAAACAGGAATGAGGAACAGGAAGAAAACACTGAGGAAGTGTTTTAGAAATGTAAGAGCTCATCAGCAACAAATATCACAGTCAAAATACATACATTTTTGTTTATGACATGGAACAGCGGGTGAAAAAAATGAATGTAAAGATCCCATTTTGGCTAATAGAGAAATCACAGAAAGCAAGAAACACCAAGACTGGCAAAACTATTTTAAATTATATTGAAACATCTCAGAAAAACACCCTTCATAAGAAAATGCTAAAGTATATCCACCAGGAAAAATATTGATTCATTTCATATACCGCATTTGCCTTCCTCGGACATTTCACAAAGTTCAAAAAAACTCAAAATAAGAAAAAGGAAAGGAGAAGAAAACTAGATGCAAAGAACATACACTACAGAGAATAAAATACTAATAGCCTGATATTGTTCTTAAGCATTAAAAAGAAAAAGACACATAGGATGCACAATAAATAAATGCTGCAGCAGAAGAGGTCTGAACCTGATCTGATACACAAACAAGCCCAGCAAGGCATATTTTGGCAGCCAGACTTTCTGCAGTACCTAAAGGGTAGATTCACTGGTGCAGGAAACTCACAGGAAAATAGACAGAAGCACTGAAAGGCTGTCTTGACGTTGTATAAATGAACACAGCAATCTATGGATGAACTGACCACAGTAAAATTAAATCCTTTCATCACAGAAACACAGACCAGATACAAAATTACGTGGACGAACAACCCTCACAAAAACTAGTAACTCCAATATGATGCTTTTCATAGATAGATTGTAAGTACTGAAAAGACTAAATCAAGCTTTTACCTTCCAGTTTCTTAAGCAGGAAAGATTTTCCACTTCCCCACTGTGCATACAAGCCTACACAGATGGGTGGCTGCATGGTTGGTTCACTCAAAATATCAGCCAAAGCGCTGCTGTACAGATCATAGCCCAGCATGTCACCATCAGATTCAGTGGGAGACAAGTGTCCTGCAACACAAATACTTGTGCTACACAACTTTGCTCTAAGAAAGCTCTTCAGTATGACAATTTTCATTATATGTTCACCCATATTTGTATATATACTCCTGCCATATAACAGCTGTTATTCTTTGTACATTCCTGTTCAAAGGAACTTTAAATCATCCACATAAATGATACATAATTATCACAACTATTAAAGTCTACCACAAGATTCAAGACCCCAAACCAGAGGAAGTCAAAGAAAGTAATTCCCACACAAGCAAGATCAAAATAAAAACAAAGCAATCAATAGAAGTCATGTAGTATACAACATCTAAAGTCAAAATAAAAGGTTATTTTACCTTTGCCAGACTTTTAGAGGGATGGGGGTTTTTCCCCCAGCTGATAATTTTTAAGCCTTCCAGTTAGGTGCAACATTAAAACATTAAAAAATCTGTAGTCACCTTTCAATATATAATTGAATAAACTGGATCATCAATATACGAGTGATTTACAAAAAAATACTTACTGGCACCAAATATTTGTGTTAAAATACTCTTCTGGTGACTACAGTCAATATTGTAAGGAGTTTCTCCTGTCTTGTTGGGTCTATAAAGCAATCGACCATCTTTTGGATTTCTTAAGAGTAATTCAGCAAGTTTACGGCTTCTTCCACGAATAGCAATGTGAAGTGGAGTATCTCCTTTCTGCAATTAAGTGATAAAGCTAGTAATATCTAACATTAATTCCTAAGATTATACACAGACTATATGTTCAACACTGTTTCAGAACCATTATTTCCTTGAAATAAATCTTAGGGCACTTTCAAAAGCATCAGTGCCTTACAGCAAGCATTCTTCCCCTTGAAAAAACATTACAAATGTTTCAGAGAAGACATGTGAAAAAGCAGTTCTTAGAATGATAAACCTCAGACACTGCCTTCCTTCTTAAATGCTTATTAATATCCTAAAGTTCATGAAAATTGTAGTCTCTGTGTAGAAACAAATGTCTACAGGTAAACTCAGGATGTCTACATCCTGACATCCTGTGTAGAAACAGATGTCTACAGGAAAACTCAGGCAAAAACAGGAGACTTGTTTACAACAAGAGCTAGTGCTTGTTAGAATTGTTTCAATGTCTGCTCAGACTTCCCCAAAAACTTCCCAGTAAAAGCTTTCTTATTGCATCAAATCAATATAATTACTTTTTCACCCTAAATAAGAGATTAAAAAAGCACCAAATAAATGTTCCTGTATTTAAGAGGTTTGCAGTCAAAGTAAGTAATGCATAAGAAGACAGCAATAACCAGCTGTATTTGTCCTTGGCGTCCTTTATTTCAATGTCTATTAATCAAAAACTAATATTAGTGACAAATGACAACCATTCTCTATGCTCTTCTTCAAGTGTATTAAGAATTAGCTGTTTTAAACTGTTAAAAGTTTTATTCCTCGCCCAGATTTTTTTTTCACGTAATTAAGAGCAAACCAAAACCCAACAATATACTAATGGTGGAAACAAATTTACACTTAAGTGTTCTTATCTACTGAATTATTAAACATATGGGAGACTAAGCATTTAAGTCTTATTGTCTATTTAATTTGTCTATTTAAGCATATGGGAAGCTCTCTTTCTGTATTAGCTTTGAAAGCTCCCTCCAAAATCCTGCTGCAAAACTAAAATGATTAAATATACTAAAGTAAACAAACAAATATTCTTTACCTTGTCTACAGCAGAGACCTTGGCTCCTTTATCCAGAAGAAGCTCTACTATTTCAATATTTCTCATCTTGGTTGCCTTTATAAGTGGTGTTTCTCCATCCTAAAATGGAAAAGTAGAACTAATATAAAATCTCCATACCCCCAAAACCAAGAAAAAAAACAGTGATTGGGTAACAAATTAAAACAAAAAATTTTAAGATAATTAAATGTGCTACTGTGCAAGCAACAACACTTTAGCACCTATGTCTGTGAAAAAGTATCCCAGACCCAGTTTTTTAGATTGATTAGAATCAAAGAACAAAATACATTTCTGTCAATAAAAGTGTCAAATAGAGAAAGACAAAATTCAGATATAATACAAGATATCTGAAAATATTTCAATGCTGTGCCAACTATTTCTCTTATTTTTTTCCTTACTGTTGCACATGCCTGAATTCATGCCTAGTAATATCAGAAACCTCTTTCCTCAGTTTCCAGTAGCACTGCTCTTTACTCCTTATTCCTGGTCATGTCAATGATGCTGAGGTAAAGAATCCACATGTTCCCTGCTATCCCTGTTTGCTACTTAACAGCAAATCATATTTATCAACAGAAGGAACATTATTATTGCTGAGAAGCCTTATTTCACAAAAAAAAAAATAAGTGTTCAAGGTACCAACACTTCACAAAAACTGAATGTGGTATGATCTTCACATCATGCAAGAGCTGAGAAAAGAACAGATGTTAAAAAAAGCAATTCAATTAAAATTCTAATTGTTACCTTGGTACATGTCTCAGTATCAGGGTTGCATTGCAAGATATCCCTCACCATTGTAGCATTTCCCTTCTCAACTGCCCAATATAAGGCAGTTTTATTATCCTAAAAAAAATAGTATTAAACACAAACAGTATTTTCATTTAGTTGGAATAACTTCAAAAACTGTATTTAAAGTACAACCACTATATACTGAAAATTGCATATAATACAGCAATTTTTAGCACAGTTGAAGGCAAAGGGAAAGTTCAATAAATCTAATTGGCTCAACAGAAGAATTTAGAGCAGAGGATGCAAATTTGGCCAGGGAATATACATCTATTTTGAAAACCTGTGAAATATATTAAGAGCTTTAACAATCCAAGTGGACTCAACCTGTCTTGAAAAAGTTTCTGAAACTGCATGTAAATATTCAGCTCTAACTCAAATACAGAAATTGCCTAATGAAATAAACCAACTTTTTTTCAGAGGCTGTGGAAGCTGGGAAGCTGTAAAGTCAACACAAAGTTCCAGAATGCTGATCAGGCAGACATTTTATCAGTAAACTTAGGGGAAGGTTCACAGCCACAAATCTGCTTCTCTCATCTTTTTTTCCCCCCAGTGATGTGTGGATGTGTGCTACCACAGAAAGTCAATCTTTCTGTAGCCTAGTGACTGCACCTTGACTCTTTCTGTTTGATGCATATTTGTGTAGAGACATTTAAGAATAGCCTTTGAACGCACACCTGCTTCTAAACAGGAATGTCAAAGCGTCCCTTGCAGCCTTCTACCTTGCCTGCTTCTTTCATTTGCAGCTCTTTCTCTTCTACTCGTGGGCTTCACAGCAAACTGAGTTTAAAACCTTTCTCAACAGTTTAAGCCCAGTCACTAAGATTTCTTTCCTCTCCAATCACTTGAGTTTCATCTTCTCTGTCCTTCAGTGAGCTGGTTTCCTAGACATCAGTCCGAGCTGTAAATCAGCTACACAGCCAGGTGCTCCCAGCTGGGTTCTTCCCCCTCCCTGAAGGGCTGAGGGAAACACCACCTGAGCCCTCACCTGCCCCAATACCCAGTCTCAAGGGCCTTTTAGCCATGTTCTTTCTGCTGAAGGCATCTGCCGGCTGGCGACCATATGAATGAATGGTCGGCAAGGAACGCCATTGCTGGAAGGCTGGTCAAGACTCAGCAATATTTCTGAAACATCACAAATTTGGGCAGTCAACAGATCTCCCCAGAACAGGCCAGCAGGCAGGTGCTGCAGTGCCAAACAGCAGGGAAGTTGCTCCCAGCAGGGAAGTAGCATTCATCTCCAATTTTGATACTGCTGGTCCTAAACTATGATCTGAAGTGCAGAGCCAAAATGTTGCTCTGATGATAGTGACTCCTGCTGCGCCTCCTGTAAGGCCGCAGAAGTATTCTCTAGATCAACCACTGCTACTTGCCACTCAAGCAACCCCACACTGCCAGAAGTCACAAGCTTCCCTGCTACCAAAGACATTGCATCCTCCTGCTGTTTCTGTTTTGCTTCAGTCATAGCGAGATGTTGAAAAGCTTCAGATTTTCAAACCCATGTCACAGCCAGAAGCTGAGACACACAGGTTGCCAATGTCAGGTCAGAGGAAGAGATCCAAATGCTACTTTTTTTTTGAGAATATAAACTTGTTGGCTTCTCAGAGACGCTCTGCAGCAGCAGCAGGCACTGAACCTTTGCAGCTCTCAGTGACTAGTTAGGTTCGTGTGCCAACTTGGCAGAACCCATGTGCCAACAAAACAGAGTGATTTGAATAGCTTCAAGCAAAAGAAAGCAAGTTGAATGCAACAAAAACAAGTACCATGCTGAATGAGAGAGCTTCCAGTAGAAAACTAATACCTTAATCAAAGGACAAAAAAGAAACAAGGGGTAGGTAGAAAACACGGAAATCACTAACAACGTTTAACAGAAAGCATCGCAGAAAATTGGTGGAGACAAGAACCAACCAAGCACAGTGACAGAATTGCTCTGACAACAGATATAATCTCTGGTGCATCACATTTCATTGATATTCTATTTAAAATATGATTAAAATCATTATATTGTGTCTTTTAAAGTATGTCATTATTCTAAATCTGTTCAGTAGTGCAGATGAAGTTCAGTTTACATATTTTCCTTTTCAACCATTATACAATTAAGTGAAAAAACTGTACTTAACAAGCCATTACAATTATATGTATCTTATATTTTATAACCTGCACAGCAACATGATGTATTTTACTGCTTGATGGAATTTGAATTTCCTACAGAGTAGACAGAGCAAACTATATTTAAAGCTCATTTTTCAGGAACACAGTATAATTGTTTGGTATAAAGTTCACATCCTATTTAAGAAGCACTGTGACATTTACATTGTTGTACTTACCTGACCTCTGATATCTATATCAGCGTATTTATGGAGCAGGGCCCTCACAATTTCAACGTGACCACCTCTAACAGCCCCAATCAACACTGTATCTCCACTCTAAAAAAATTGTGAAATAATATTGAACATGAATTAACATTATTTACCAACAAGAAGTGCAACAGAGAATGAATTATAGCTTCCAAATATGCACTATGCCTATTTATATTAAGAAATCTCCACTCATTTTAAAAAAGAAAGATACAGAAAATATAACTATCTCTGAAAAAATGGGTATATAATAGAAAAAATTCTTGACTTTATTTTTTTTCAATTATTCAGGAAAACAAACATTCCATAAATAGGTCTAGCTTAAATCACTATCTTAAAAAACCCAGTATAGATTAATAATAAATAAGAAAAAAGCCAACCAGGAAGACCAAACACTCATAGTAATAACCTACTTACAATCGAAAAAGAATACTGTCTGTCTCTCTGAGATGTTTCACAGCTGACAAAAGCTCCTCAAGAATTTTAAATAAATGTATGGGGTTTTTTTTCTGCAGATTTGACTGCTATCTTGTTTACATACACTATGCTATTATAAATAAAAAAAGAAAAAGGCTGATTTAATCTCAGATCAAAATAAAAATATTTTGGTGTGGTAAATGGAGTTGCATATACATAAAACGAAGTTACAGTTGTGCTTAAGGCTTCTGATTTTAACACACTTAAGGACATGCCAGAATTTCAGAAAATACCTTTTACTCCTGAAACTGCCTAGTACTCCTTTTAGGATGAAACAAGATACCAAAATCACATGTGTGGAACTGAGAGAACTCAGCAGCAGGAAATGCCCCACCAATCAGTCATTACATACTTGGCTGCAAACCAAGAAACTTTCTTTATCGAAACCTACTCTAGCATCTGAAACTGAGAGTACTCATTGTTTGGTGTATTTTTGGAACGCAGTCAGCTGTGCTGAAAGTTGTAATTTCTCCTGCCTGAAAGCACAGAAATGTAGACTGCTGTAGAAAATTGTGGCAAAAGAGGTACTAAGAGGGATTGCAATGCATTTTCTTAAATATTTTAAGTTTGCTTTGATATGTGCCTGAGGTCAAATTTGTTGTGACATGACTGTAGCTCAGTACACTGCCATCTAAGAAATGCACTGACACCTGAAATACAGGAAAATGCATCCAAAAACCATTTTAGATTTATGAAGCAAGTATTAGGAAGCTTTCCTCTATTTTCTGCAACCCCAAGCAATCCAACTTAAGCAGCATCAAAAACATATTACCTCTCTGAACTAAGTCACTGACCCTGATAGAAACATCTAAGTTTAGGTATATAACCAACTACAGCCTCAAGGCTGCAGTGCTTGACCTGTCTCTGACACTTCCGAAACACCTCCCTATCAAGAGGGCACTGCAGACAGTCCAAAGCACCCGTATGAGTAACCAAATAAAATCCCAAGCTGCTAGCAAGCAGATTCACACTGTGGGCACTGCTCTTGTCACAGCTCTACTGAGTAATGCACTTATGGGTCAGGTACACAGCGTTACCTTTACATCTCTTAACCCAGAGCTGAAGTCTCCCTCTCATGCAAGTTTTCTAGTAAAAAGTTTCATTGTAAAAGATAAAGGTACACGCTGAATACATTCTTTTTTACAGAATCCATGGTTTACAGTTTTAGCAGTACTACCCCACCCCAAACCTACAGATTAGTTCAGAATTAGTCTTATGTTACAGATATATCAGATGTCCTATGTTCTCAATTCAAGAATCTCAAAGAAAGAGTAGTTTCAGTAGTTTATCCTTTACCTTCACAAAGCAACATTTACCACTTAACATACTTGTAAAAGAGTAATACACAAAAATATCCCTAGATGGCAGAAAAATTAGAGAGCCAGAAAAATCACATATATACAAATCTGCATATACTGGTATTTAAACATAAACTATATATATATAGAATAATAATTATGATGAAAATTGACTCACTCTGTCAGGAATGTTCACGTAAGTTCCAGCATCAAGAAGATCCTGCACAATTTCAGTATGTCCCTCCTTTGATGCAATCATCAAAGCTGTATTTCCATCTTTATCTGTTAGGTTTACATTTGGGTTCCTTTTCAGTATTTCTTTTACTGAGTCAGTATAGCCACCCTTCACTGCTACAATAAGTGCAGTCATAGAATTCTTTAAATAAAACCAAAAGATTTTATTGTACACTGGATATATCAATCATCGTTATATCAGCAGTTCAAATAAGAGAACACTCACTGACATCACTCAATCATCCAAATGCTACTTCAGTTTTGTGTTTTAAAGTGCACCAAAAATCACACTTTTTAAAAACAAAGAAATAAACTAAGACCAATAGTACACACTTCAAATGCAAAAAGTAAAGCTCAGATCAGTTTATTCTATCTCCTGAATTCCACATATATGATAAAATAATTTTCTTGTCCTATGGAAACATAGTATTATCAAAGCATCCAGGTCTACCAATACTGTTCACAAAGAGGATTTTTTAAGAACTTCAGAAATAATCATATGAATACCAAAAGTTTTCCCCATCTTCCACTTAACTTTAAATGGACTTTGTTTTTTTTTTTTTGGACAAATTTAAATGTAATCTGTTTTATTTAAAAACAATATGCAGCTGAAACTTCTGAAAAAATTCAATTTCTGAAAAGTTGCATCAACATTATTATTTTCAAAAGATGATTTGTGTTTGATTTACTTTTCAAATGGCACTGAGGAATAAGATATTTGATGGATACTGAATGAATTCTGATAACATTAACCTTCAGATAATAATTACCTAAATTAAAATTAGTCATTAAAATTTACACTTAACATACTGATGTGTACACTGTCAATACAGTTACATCACAGTTTTATTAAAAGGCACAAAGAAGTTTCAGTAACTCTCATATGCAATCTGCAAATAGCTGGAAAGCAAAACACTCCAACACCAACATTTCATCTTGTCTCATATATTTCTTGGTATTTGTTTTATTAAAAAAACCCAAACAGGATACACAGATGTACTTATCGCTGGAAAATGCAGTTACTTACAGCTCCTTCTTGGTCAACATCAGCTCCCATCTGCAGCAGGTATTTCACACACTCCAAATGCCCTTTCCTTGCTGCCCAAACCAGTGGGGTGGTTCCATACTAAAAAACATTCACAACATTTTATCATATTGCTTTCTGTATTTAGTATCCCATACAATCTAGCATTTATCCTACACTTCATTGCTTTAGTTTTTACAAAAATATAATTTGGTCTTTTGAATTAACACAAGCATTTGAAAAGTCACTTCAATTTTTCTTTTGTAGACAGCTGTAAGAATCCTTTTTATATACAACCTAGGATAGCAAGGTTTCCAATAGCTCTAAAAATAGAAATATGTTCACAACCATCTTGAGTATACTATGGAAAAACCTCTTTCAAGCATAACAACTTAATCTAGCACACTAATTCTAATCTCATGGGTAAAGTAACAGCAAGTTTTTTTCTAATCAAGAACTCATAGATTTCCTTTCACAAGAAATTCATCAAACATTTAAGAAACTAAATGTTATATAGGTATAACTTACTTTGTCAGAGCAGTTCACTTTAGCTCCATGCTGCAGTAAGAGATGGACTATATCTGAGTGGCCACGTCCTGCTGCCCAAATAATTGGATAAACACTGTATTGCTTAGAATTAAAAAACAAATAATTATAGTCTTATGTATTTTCATTGTTTTACATCAACAAAACAAGTTAAACCCATAGAGGAATGAATATACAGAAATAAATCCAACTACATTATCAACAATTGTTATCAAGTACATTACCCAGATGATATCTAGGAAGATGTCCACTGTTTTGAAACAGTTTTGATTTATTACTCTTTAAACAAGGTTTGTAAATTCACATCCTCATCTTAAGAGGAACAGTTGTAAGGTAGAAAGGAAGCAAGAGACAGCTGTGTAATACCCCTAAGGAATCAGGACTGCAGATGAGTTGTGCCATGCACACAGACACTGCATATATAAACCAGAGAAAATCAACCATCACAAAGGTTGTTCTGGCCCCTGGGGTTCTTCCTTCATTGTTCATAGCCTCAAACAGCAGAGAACTGCTAGTATAAACAAATTGTTCAGTACCTACACTTTTGTAGAAAACACTTACAAATTAACTAAATCTCAAAATCTTAGGGTTTTTTTTATTCTCCAACATGAATGGTATACGTTCATATAATCTAAACTATTATGAAACAATTAAAGCAAATTATGGTGTCTACACTGCACACATTAGCTACTCCATTAACTTCTACAAATGCAGAAAAATGACAGTTGTTATACACGTAACATTAGATACACTACTTATATTTTCTATGATTTCTTCTCCTGATAATTTGAATCTTAGTATAAGCTACACACCCATTTGCTTCAATTTAAAAAAAATCAAAGTTATTAAAAAAGGCAGTGGCAATCACACAGATTATTAAAGCAAGCCCTTTATAAAGTACAGTAAAAAATGTCATACTGCAAAAAATGCAACATGTTTGATCAAGTTAATAAGCCGAGCATACAATTTAAGACTTCAAACACTTGGGAGGTGGAGATGTTTGAGACTAAAACTTACCATGCCTGTGATGTTTGGGTTTGCTCCCTTCTCAAGCAGCAGTTTAGCCACTTCAGTACGGCCTTTGTATGATGCCCACATCAGGGCAGTCCATCCTCCCTAGCAAACACAATTCAAAGAATTGTAAAAACTGAAAAATACTTAGAAATGCATTTTAAAAGAAATGACTTTTATTTCATTCTGTATTTGTCCTAAGACTGTTCTGCAAATTCAAAATATAGTAAGGACCGACCACACAAAGTTGTAATCCTATTTATTCAGAATAAATAATAAGCTCCTGTATGGGAGTACTAATTTCCTGTTATATGCAAAACTTGGGAAAACGTCATGTTCTTAATGTTGCTGAACACTGAATTCAGATTTCAAATGCATACAAATCCAACCACTGGATTAAAAAAAAAAAAAAAACCAAAAATAAGAAACACACCATTATCTTAAAACAAAGTCTAGATCCCAAATCAATTAACTTGGAAAGTTTACTTTTGATTTCTGTATCAGAGAGTAATAAGAGCAATTAATTTCAAACTACACTGGTGTGTTCATTTAAGTTTGCAAGCTATGAGACAGTGAGGTTTCACTGCCTAAGGCATTTGACAGGTCAGATAAACAACTATTATTTTAAAATAACAGTATGCCTCCAATAACTGTAAGCACAGTTTTTATTTATTTCTTTATAATACACTTTCGGAGATGTGAAAGATCCCTCTGACTGGCAGAGGTCTAGAAATCAAGCACTTGGCCATGTGTGCTTAACATTAAACAAAAAATCTTGGTTAGTGAAGATGCCTTAGCTTTCAGACAGAGTGGAACTTCAATTAAAGGAAGCACTTGAACTCACTCCACATTTTAACTTAAGGAGAACAAAATCAGTCCTTGCAGGTACCTAATTCCATCTTCTGTCAACGGGGACAGTTTATAGCTCTTCAGGGCCATCGATAATCTTAGACTCACATCAGCAGCTTTTATAACTCTTTAGATGGGCTGGACTGTAGTGCCCACTTTGCCATATAAAAATTTATCAAGATGAATAAAAGCAAGTGTTAGGAGACTGAAAACAAGGACTGCTGTATGAACAATCACAGCTGCCCAGAGTAAAAGTAAATACAGACAGGTATCTTCTGGGAAAGATAATGTTTATTTTACCACAATACTTAAAAAGAAAAAAAAACACAAAAAAAAACTACCACCCAAAAAACCCTCCAACAACAACAACAAAAAAAACCCCATAAACCAACCCTCCTCCTGCAAAAAAACTCTCACTACCGAAAACACACCCAAAAATCAAACTGTTCTTCAGTTTAGCTTTTATCCAAAGCAAATTACCAGGAGAATAGCAGCCCTAGTAAACTCGATGCCATTATTAACACTAAAGCAACCTTTTGACAGGCGTAAAAAGAAATATTTAACTATATATTCTTTTTCATTTCAACAGCACTGGGAACATACCGTAAAAATGAAAGATCTTTCCTTAGTTTTATGGAATTGAAAATCTCCAACTCACAAAACGTTTTTCTATTTTATTTTTACACTAAGCCAACACATACCAAATCTCGATGCTCTAAACTGACATTATAATTGAGTAGCTCTGCTACAATAGCTGCATGTCCTTCTTTAGCTGCTGAAATCAGAGCTGTCCAGTTATCCTAGAAAAAAAGGAAAAAATGTTTTAAAGTAATATTCAATATTTCAATACAAGTAACCTTGTTTTTCAAATTTTTAATCCACAACAGGAAATGCAGAAACCTTTAAAATAGCTGTTCTTAAAAAAATACTAATAAACTCACAGTGTGCCAGTTATACACATGGAAATATAGAGCAACTACTCCAAATCTCCCCTCCAGTTATGTGCTCTCCTACCCAATATCTAGCCCTTTCCACTCCTCAGTTCACTGTAGGTTATCTTAATAAATATATCGAGGAAGCAGCACCTACAAAGGTTTAGAAAATGAGGTCAAGGTATTAAAAACTGCTGAGGGAATGAGATGCTAACCAAGACCACAGAAAACAGTGGCAGTGAGTCTCCACATATAGTGTGTGACAGCACTCAAGGGACATACTCAGATATGCAGGGTAATCTGGATCACAGCTTTTCACACTTCTGATCACTTCAGGAAGATACATTTCCCTTTGCATTATGCTTATTTTCCCCCCACTGCTCAAAGCTCATCCAGGTGTGGATGAGTAACAATTTATAAGGTAGCTGTCCTTCCTCGAAGTACGGAAATTGTGGCATTTATAGCAACTGTAATAAAATGTCTCAAAACAATACAGACTTAGTTGGTTGGTAGGTTTGGAATTTTTAGGTGACAGATTCCACAGAAGACCTTTCCTGGATGTCCATACCACTACACTTAAACTAAGTACAGAAGTAAAAAGAGCAAGTGATATCCTTTTCCTGGTCATCACTCTTCACTGGAATATACAGACCTTTCAAAACTTTCTAACAATATCTCTGTTCTATTAATCCCTTTTGGGCATCTTTCATCAGGAGTCAACTTCTTTTGCTGAGGCACAAAGACAATTCATAAATTTGAAACCGCTCTCTGCCACTGTTCTGGCAGAGAGGGATTATCTGAAATAATCCTTTAACCTAAAATCTCTCTAGGTATTTACTGGAAAAACATCAAAACCAAATTAAAAAACCCAAACAAATAAACAAAAATTCAACCCACTGACATACCTCAACAACACTGAGATGAGCAAAATCACTTGGACCTCATCTTTTATGCTGTATTTCTCTATTCTGATTTCCCAGAAGAAACACCAGCAAATTCAGCAGAGATCAAGATGTTTTAAACATCTGAGGAATATCCCTACTCTTCATGAGGGCTCAGAGAAATACAAGAGCTCAGCAATTTTGTATAAAATTTCTCTCTTATATGTCATCATTTTTCACCTGCTTTTTTTCCTCCCTGAGCTCAACACTAATTAAATTCTCTCTCTTCACCTGCCCCTTGAAATTTCTTGTTTTTCTACTGTAAGGTGCCATCACATAAAACACTAATACTTACTGCATCTTCTAAGTTGCAATTAGCTCCCTTCTTGAGAAGCTCCTGGACAATTTCTAAATTGCCTTGCTCAGCAGCCAACATAAGTGGAGTCTGGCCATTCTGAAATCAAAGTGACAGGAAAATAGATGCATTGGGAAATGGTAACAATGACACAAATACCCACACAATAAAAACACAGAAACTATAGAGCAACACTGTTTCAATTTTTAATTGCCACTGAGAATTAGTAAGAAGGAGTGGTGTTGAAACCACATCACAAACTTAAAATAAAAATGGAGGCTATAGTATTAAATCTCATCCCATAGGAGATTAAAAAACAAACACAAAAAACTCCAAATATTTCAGATATTAAAAAGGGCTACTAAAAAAAACCTTACATTATTACAAAAAAAACCTTACATTATTAAATATCTACCTTTTTGAATTATTTCCTTGCTGAAGACATCTCCAGTACGGGTTATATCTCTACAACTTGGAGTAACTCATTCACGTTGTAAAAAAATTAATAAAGAAATATATCTACCTTAGGAACCACAATGGCCATTAAAACATGCACACTGATTCAGAAGAACAGTTGCTAAAGTCTTGGAAAAAATAATCAGGTTATATACCCCACTTTTATCTCACAGCATAGGAAATACAGACATCACCCCTGTCTTCTGCAACATGGGTTCTTAGCAGACAGTCTCATCTCAAGGAAGATGAAAGATAGAGAATCTGGTTTATTTGCCTCCAGAAGTATTTTAAAAGTCAGTTAGAATCTGTCACCCTTCCATCAGCCTACTTTTGTGTCAGCAAATTTCTGAGATACAATTACTCTGTATGCTGAAAAGTACAACTTGCTAAATTTTACAGTAAATTTATTCATTACAAGTTAAAAAAATTAAGATAATTTTTCCTGACCTCGCTTCTGTTTTTCCTCTCCACCATACAGAAAACTCAAATTAACTGGTTTCTTAATAATGTAAAAGCTATATGTTAGGAGCTATACACCAGGAATTTCCCTGGAAAGAATAAAAATCAATGCAGAATCACAATACAGTAATATCACTAATCTCCATAATTGAAACTCTTAACAGTATGATTACTAAAGATACTTGATGACTCTTTCTGCTCTTTACACACACAAAATCACAGAATTGCACGGATTCTTTCAAAACGCTTTCTGGCCCATCAGCTGTTCCTCATGTAATTACATTTATAAGGTAATTTTTCACAAAGAAAAATTATGCCTTCATGTAAGTTTATGTTGGTATAACTGTACATTATATACATTCTAAAGGACACCATTGCTTATAGATCCTAAAGTATATTTTGTATGAACAAGAAGTTGTTTTAGGTCTGGTCATTAAAAAAAAAAGGAATTAAAATGCTCAAAAAATCAAGAGAAAATAAAATACTACTTTTTAGAAAAGAACAGCTCTCTTTGGAGAAGAAAACAGTCATAACTTCTGCTCTTTAAGATATGCAAGCTAATAAGTTGGGAATACACATGCTAAGTGATTTCAGAAATCCTGACTGACCACTCTCCCTTCTGCGATGACACTGGTCAGTGGATGCAGAGCTGAGACATTGCTTATGCCATAGCTAGCAAGGATTTCAACATTGTCTCCCACAATAACCAGGGACACTAATGAAGTACAAGCTAGACAAATGGACAGTGAGGTGGACTGAAACTGGCTGCAGTGCTGGGCTCAGAGCACTGGGATCAGCAGTACAAAGTCCAGCTGGAGGGCAGTCGCTAGTGCAGGGAATCGATACTGGGATCCTATTTAACCCTTTCATGAAGAACTGGGGAAATGGCATAGAGTGAACCCACAGCACCTACGCAGCCTGGACAAAGTTGGGAGGAGTGGCTGATGCACCTGAGGCTTGTGCTGCTATCCAGAGAGCACTGACAGGCTGGGCAGACAGGAACCTTACTGCACTGAGTACAGGTATCTGGTTGGGATGTCCAGAGGGAACTGCACTGAACCTTTGTGAAGAGAGGCTGGGACTGCCCTGAACCAGACACAGGCAATTCCAGCTGGCTCCATCCAACCCAGCTCAGGACACAGGACTAGATAATCTCCAGGGATCCCTTCCAAGCAGTGCTTTAGCAAAACAAATAAAACTCCCTATTTTAGCCTGACCATTCTTCTCACCTCCTTCTGAACAGTTACTATTGTTATCAGTCTGATTGTCTTCCACAAGTGGGTAACACAAAAGGATAATACATTCTAAATAAAAGTATGTCTGGATAAGAAGAGGCTGCGGATAGCAAAATTATTCCATTCTGTAAGAAGTGTCATACAGCTGCAAAATGGCTTTAGTTTTCTGAGATGTAAAATTTTCTATAGGGATACTGAAAACATCATTCCCTTTTTGTTAGAAGACTTTCAAATGTAAGTATAATGTTATAATGTTTTAGCAACCATCATAAAGATTTCACCAACACAGAAACAAAAGATAATTACTATATCAGTGACCTCCAGATTAATTCTCTAAAGTTGTCTGAGAGTCTAGACACTCCACAACAACTAAAAGCCCGTATTTCTCACACACACATCAAGTACTGTCTATCTGTACATCACAGCTCAGTGTAAGTATTGGAATAACCGAATTATAAAGGAGCACACCTGCATCTTTTTGGGGAAATCAATTAGTAGTGTCACCTTACAGGTTAGTGCTCTCACAGTCCATGAGAGAACAGAAGATTCAGAATTGAACAGGCAGAAGCTCCTCCAGTATCAAGAGCAGAAAGAAAGGCACATCAAGGGAAAGTGGAGGCTGTTAGGATCAAACTGCATCCCACAAAGCAAGCATCTATCATTAGCTGTTAATTCATGTGCCTGGTATGACAGAGAAAAAAATCACACAAGCAGAAGGATGTGCAGAGAAAAGGCAGAGAGACTGAGACTTGCCCCACTTAACTGAAGCTGACAGTGTTAATGCAATAAAACTATCCACACACAAACTGACTGGGACATCCCAGCTTTTCTGGCAACTGACCACAGACAAGATAAAAAGGGTTGGTACAAAGGGTTGGTAATAATGTGGGTGATCCTACCAAGTCACAAGTCACTGCAGCCTGGGAGGTCTTGGCATTAGCAAACCTTAGCTTGCCAGCAATCTTTTTAGATCTCCAAAGGCATTCTCCTTTTGGTATTTTCTTTTTACCCAAGAAGAAAAGATGCCTCAGCAGGTCCAAAACTGGAAACTGAACTGCACTCAAAGCAGTTCCTGAATTTCAAGGAAGAGCTATCACTTAAACAAAACTATCTTTATACATACAGAGCAGCCCCACAACGGGTTTGAAACTGATGCAAACCACACACATCTGTCTGCAGAAATGACCTTCTCCAATGCAACAGACAAGAAGACTGAAAACAACAGGTATCAGGGAAATTATCTCTGCAAAAAAGGCAGTTAATGAGACCCAGGACTACATTTAGTCCCACCAATAAGTGAATAAAAATTTAGAAAAGAAGGTGAAGGTGGTGACACTTGATAAAATCAACACAATATGTCTGATTTCGGCCATTTTGTTGAAAGGAACTGCCAGCAGAGGAAACAGACATTCCCCTTCTCAGATATGCTACATGCCAGGTGGTGAGGTTCATGTGTATGCTCTGAAACTTAAAATTCTCCCATCTGAAATACCTCAGCATATGTGCATACCCAGCACAGAATGATGTGCCAACAAAGAAAGAAAACTGTCTTAATTGAAACCAGATCTAATAACTACAGTAAGGCTCAATTCTGTACATTGTTTTCAATTTGCGTGATGCTCTTTGGGCTTGAGTAATATATGCTGTTGGGACTTCTTTCCAAAAGATATTCTTTCCATCTTATGCAGTTTTGAAATAGTGATCAAAATAACAGATTCTGAATAATTGTCATATAAACTCCCTACTATGTATCAAGACTTTTGTGTACTCCTGGTAAACTCTAGACTTACCTCTTGGATGCCTATTTTTTCATCTACATGAGCATATGCTCATGTAAATTTCAATACATGCTCTTATTTGGATTATATAACAAAGTATCTCTTGACTGAAAACCATGTGATGTGAGGCAAGGGTTATCATCATACCAGGTTTCACCACAACATGTACAGGGCTTATGCAGTTGGATCTGTGAACTAAGAAACAATTCTTAGCAACAGAAATACAGGTGTAAACTCTATTCACAAAGTAAGGACAGAGAATACTCTAGAAAGCAAATACTATGAAATAATGCTTGAGGTGCTGTCAGAGATTGAACACACAGTGTTCAGGTTATGCAAAGGTAAGCAATCACTTCAAAACAAAACTGAAATTTGTGTATTAAATAACCAGTGTGATCCCATTAATTATTCATTCTGTAATTAATAAGCTGCAATGTGAAACTGACCTTTTCAAAAATCATCTTACCTCATTTCTCTCATCAACATCCCTACATTTCTCAAGAAGTGCCTTCAGAGCAGGAACATTTCCTTCTTCTACATAGGTCAACAGACTCTGACTCATCAGACTCGCCATCTTCACACACTGTTTAAAGGGCTTCTAGATAACAAAGCTTACCTGTATTTCAGGAAAGAAAAAGAAAAAACAGCAAAGCATAAGTAACAGCTATAACATTTGACATTAGAAAGCATGAATTGCATATGCTAATAAGTTATTGGCTGGGTACAAACACCTGCCATTCTCCTCAACAAAACACTTTGAGGATATGCATTAAAAGGCACTATATTTCCGTGGAAAGTCTTAACTCCTCCTAGTTCTTAGAAAATTACAGAAATTATTCTAACTGTTATGTGTTGTCTAAATAAATGGAATGCATATATTTATATACAACATTATAGGAACAACTGTATATGTTACATACTTTATATATACTAATTATTTTCAATATAACCCTTATTCTTGATGTGGATAAGCAGAGCATTGAGACTAATCAGCATTACAAAATACAGTGATGCTATCTAAACTGCAGCCATATGGAACTCTGAGAAACACGATTTACTAAATCAGTTATCACCAACTTTATGCAGACATGCCTGCATGTTGTTAACTCGATAGTCACACATAACATGGCTTCTGTTAACTGATTATGTTTTTAACCTCTAAAATGCAAGACAGCAGGTTTTGCTTTCTTGAGGCAGACCACTAAAACCATTTCAGACTTCCTAAAAAGCTGTGCCCAGTAAGTTCACAGCACCAGTAGTACTACTGTGCCAAATTTATATACACATAGTGACAGAAGCTGAGTCATTCACTGCACCTAAATTAAGTTTCACTGGATGCAGAATAGGTCATGGGGCTGAATACAAGACTCCACCACCCCTTCACACCTTTCTCCTCACCAGTGGCTGACATGATCATGCTCTCCAGTTTTTTCTTGTAACAGCAGAGGAAATCTTCCAGTTTAGTGTTAACTAAAGCTTACCTCTTAGGCTATTCTCTCCCAGGGAGAAGCCAAAGACTAGTGGCTTTCCCAGGCAAATATTCTTACTTTTATTCTCTAATCAAAGCAGACTATGAATTTTTCTGTGCTTCCAAATGAAGTGGGAAAAAAGAGATGAGAGGAAGTCAGCAAGAACTTCACTGTGCTTAGCACAGAGAAGTTAGTTTAGATTTGGAGATTTAAATCAAATAATCCAGCTCCACTTTAAATTGCTTACATAGTCTGTAACACCATAGTTTATCCTTTACCAAGTTAAGTAAATACAGTCATGCACACTGTTGTCAGGGTATGTTGGAAACTTACCTGAGCTCACCTAGAGCACTGCAACCATCAGATGACCCACATACAGAAATGCCTTGTTCAAAATAAGGCCAGTTAATACTCAGTTAAGATCAGAGCAGCTCTCTGTACGTGCAAATGAAATTCAGGTGCACATGAATGTCTAGTGACAAAAGAAACTACAGACACTGTTTAAAAGCCACACGTAAAACCAGTAAAAAAAAAAAAATCTAGATTTGATACATAAAGCCCAGTAGAAGTTTTGTCTGTCCCACAAGAAAGCTATAAATTAACTGTCCCACAAGAAAGCTATAAATAAACTATGAACACAAAAGGTCTGTCACGTTTACTGTACAGTTAAATTACCATCAATGGGGGTGAGCAGCACAACACTGGTGGTATATGTTTGTCTCCATTTTTTTCAGTAGGAGGAAGAGCCAATTGAGAGGTTGCAAACTTAAAAGCAGAAAACCCACTAATCCATCCAAAATATAAAAGGTTTGAAAAGAAACTGCAATTTTACTGACTCAGTGTGGACACACTGGCTCCTACTGCGATTTCAGACGCTAAAAATACCAGGAAAGTTAGCATCCTGCCTGGCATCCAGCTGCCAGTCCAGGACAACTCACCTCCCTTACAGCCTTCAGCAGCATCTTTTAGCCCTGTGCAGGTGTCTCGGATATTCTCAAGCGCTTAAAATGACATTAGATATTCACATACACCTGCATTCCTCCCTTTTTTTTAATATATGACAACAGAAATCCATGAAATGTCATTTGCTGCTACCTCCACTGCTACCAGAGGCATTTTTTGCTTTTCCTGTGCTATCTCCCAGCTTCTCTCCTGTAGCTGTAACCATCAATCCCGAAGCTATTTTCCATACCAAATACTAAATTGAGAACTGTATTAACAACATCCCCAAAACATGACTAAAAATGTCTCACCAAATGATTTATACTCTGCAGTTGCTATTAAAACTTCACCAATTAATTCTTAGCTAGTGTGAAAAGAAGGAAAGTATTCAGCATTGCTTTTTCCTCAAAGTAAGATTCCTCATTTCATGTTCCCTGTGGGCATATTTCCAAAAGGCAGAGGCAACCCTGCTGCACTGTAGATAAGCATCCTGCTTGCTTCAGAAATCCCAGCTGGCGACAGTGCAGCTTCTGCCTTCACACAGAGCTGAATCCTTAGGGACAGCTTAAACCTCTGACTGACAGCAAAACACCTGATGCCAACGAACACGTCTAGAGATGTGTTTATAAACTCCATGGTAATGTTACTTTTATAAATCATAAAAGATTTACACCAGTGACACATGTCCAAGAATATTAATATTTCCTGTCCCCTTTGTTTCACTGTCACATAACATCCCCTTCTTAGAATTAATAATAGTCTGTTTTATAAAAACAAGAATCACAAGATCAAATACTATAATTATGCATTTATATCCTCATGCTTTTATTTTCCCTTTTTCAGGCACGCTTCTTGGAGCATCCTAAAGATTAACATCACTGGAGGGCATTTGGAAAGCACAGTTTAGGGACAACAACCACCACCAAACAAACAAAACTCTACCCACCACTCCAGAAAAAAAGATAAATTAAAAAATGGTGGTATTGAGGTTTTTGGAAACTTTGCTTTATTTCTTCCCCACCAAGAATGAAGAACATGCCCAAAATAAGCCAGACTGGGTCTGTTCATGATACACTCGTGACAGCAACTCAACATCAGCTGAATACAGTCACAGTCCACCTTTTTATTAAATAAAATGTATGTTATTATGTTATGAAAATTAGGCATTGTACTCAAAGGGGTACTGGTCACTAAAGTGTGATTTCTTCCAATGCTTCATATTTCTTTTAAATAATCATAAAAACTGAAGCGAGACTCTGAGGAACAGTCCCTGGCTATAGAAGTAATTCTACTCTGGTTCCTCTAATGAAAAAATTCCTGAAATATATATTCATACACTTTTCAAACAAACCTAGAATAAAAAGAAAACTCTAAGACTTACCCTTGACCAAATTAAAGGATGAGAACTTCATCCCTGCCAAATTTCACAAATACAAGTGCAAAACCAGTATCATTCAAGAACATCCCATACATAAATGGTCCTTAATTGCTCAATTAGCACATTTACTTTCTTTGACACAGCAGAAATATTTTCACAACGTATAACAAAAATTTCAGTTAAAACCAGGATTCTATGTGGAAACCAATCCCCTTTCCAATAAGGATTAATGCTGTTGGCTTTTTTTTTTCTCTCCCACCCAAGTGAGCTTATTTCCAGTTCAAAAAACCTGCTCTTCATTCAGAATCCAAACTTTCAAGCTTGGAAATCTCACAATGCCCTTGGGCAGCAAATCCTGATGTTTTATGAAACTAACAACACACCAAGAACTATGAAATCATATAAAGTGCACAAATGCTCAGGTGAAGGCAATGTTTGCACAGGGATTAACCTGGTTTTGTAAGGCTCTTGCATCCTGAGCTGAAGCAGACAAACATTATCACTGTTTTGGAAAGACTGCAAAAAATTTGTCAATTTAAAAAAAAACAGTTTCTCTCAACAACACTAGTATTGACAGCAGAGGTCCTGATAACCCAAATCTGCAGCTATTTTATGTATTCTCGGAACCTCTTATGAGTTCCTAACTATATAAGAAATATTACTCACTAAATTTTCCAACTATCACAATTTTTACATAGACCTTCTGCATGGTTTTTTTTATTGTGCAAACAGCAACTTTCTATGAATAAATATCAAAACTGGTCAACAACTCTAGCATTACTGAGAATACCTATTGAAAACAAAAAAATAAAAAAGTCAAGATAGTAACGACATTAAATTTGTACTATTCATCATACAATGAAAAAACTGTTGCCTACTTTTTAATGCCTCCTTCCTTTTCCAGACACAAAAGCCACCTTCCCAACATGCAACACTGTGGCAGATCTTTCAGCTAACTATAAAAGGAAATAATTACTATGCTGCTGAAATCTGAGCACGTACAACTCAAATGTGTAAATGCATAGCATTTCACCCTTAAGAACTGGAAGTGCCATCTTTTCAAATTAAAATTAAAAAAAGGTGAAACACAAGAATTGTACACATGAAATTTATTATAAAAAACTAACATAAGCCAGTTTCATATTCTCATGTTTTTATGCTTTATGATGGCATAAAGGAATTAAAAACATGCTGAAACATCACATTTACTCACAGCACTCAGAATCTTACTAAAACAAGCATTGCCCAGCCATTATGACACCTTATTGTAATACCTTCCTAAATTGATATACTTCCTACACATGAACAGATCAAAAGTCAGGCATCACATGAAGTGGCAAATATCTTAAAATATTCTTTCTATTGGGATTGAGTCAACCAGGATTCTGTTTAAAGAAGAAATTTTCAGAACAGCTGAAATGAGTCTCTAAGAATATTAATTTCTGGTATCCAGAGTCAGAGAGAAATAACAAATCTAAGTTTCCCTAAGTAGTCTACACCCACACTTCTTCTTCAGTGTCTGAAATTCCAGTATGACTAATGACCTTATGCTGCATTTCTGCTTTTCCCTGTTTATCTGGGAATATTTATTCTACTTCTCTTAACCACATTTCTGTTATCCAGGTGAGAAGATTTTTTTTATTACCTTATTTTTTGTTACTTTATCACAAAGAACAAAATTGTGTAACTCTAAAATATCAAAAGATACAAAGTGAAGTACAGCTAGACACACAGACATTCTTCTTTTGAAACCTGAAACCAATATAAGTAAAAAAAATTGCACAGAAGGAGGTCTCTACTGTAACCATCAAAACTGCACACAGAAAGAAGTAGGGCAAGTTGGAAATACACAAATCCTTCTTTTCTACCTTATGCACTCAAGGCAACGGCCATTTACAAATATTGTAGTGATGGATTTTTTGTTAGTTTTAATAAAAAAAAAGAGACTGGGGATTACATATCAAAGACTGGAAAAATGTAAATCTATATTTAAAATGCAGGGCTGGTTGTCAGATGATAGCAATTATCAGACATGTCTCTGTTCCACCCTGGTTAAAAAAAAAACAGTTAAAATAATGTGTGAAGTAGCTGACATGAGGATTTATACTTTATCAGAGAAATCTGCCCACCTTCAAGATAAAATTTAAATATGGTCAATGAACAGTAACATATTGCTAAGAAAAAATTCACTTCCTAAACAAAATACAAGGTGCTCAGTCCTACAAATCACTATTTCAGGTTTTAAATGCATCAGATAAAAGAAAGCAAACAGAAAGTTACCAATATTAAGGGGTTTCTTTAAATTATACCAACGAACACAAACCAATTGTCAAAACCTGTACAAAATACACAAAAGCACAAGAAAGTCTGCAATGTCATCTTACAATCTCATATGGCCAACACGTTTCTCTGTATCACAAAATCAAGGGTTTGTTAGTCACAGAAACATGTTATATGACAAAAAAAATCTAAGTTTTGGAGTGCTTCCACTTAAAAAGAGTGAACGGTGTGATGTAGAACTTTAAACTAATATGGTACTATTTCATAAGCTGTGGTCACACAACTTCAAGCAGATATTAATTACCTAATAACCAATTTATTTTAAATAAACGCTGTGGCAGAACAAAGAATAGATGCCTATCCAGTAGACAAAAAGATGGGTTTTCTTACACGGTCTGATCTCAGAAAAAGATCTTCTGTTTTTCTGTCCATTTCTTTACTATTTGATGGGGGGGGGAGTTTCAAGTAATTAATCAGTTAACAATTCAAACACTTTTCCAGCAAAAGACATATTACTAAATTATTCCACCATCAATCCTTTACCAAAAGTTATAGAGAAGAAATCACTTTTCAAACCAATTTTTAAGCATATATGCAAAGTGGCAAAGCCCCCACTACCTTTAAGACATTTTGCTACTCTTCCAGTGATGTCCTGTGGCAGGACCTGAGACAATGGACAGAAACTGAAACACAGAATGAGTTAAGCTGGAAAAGACCTCTGAGAAGTCACTGAGTCTAACCTGCGATTGAACACCACCACTATGTCACCTAGACCATGGCACTAAGCGGTCTTTCCTTAACCACCTCCAGGGTCAGTGACTCCAGCAACTCCCTGGGCAGCCCATTGCAATGTTTAACCACGCTTTCTGAGAAGAAATTGTTCCTAACATCCAAGCTAAACGTCCTCCCACACAGCCTGAGGCTACATTCTCTTGTCCTATCACTTGTTACCTGGGAGAAGACGCTGATTCCCACTTGGCTACAACCTCCTTTCAGGTAGTTGTAGAGAGTGATACTGTCACCCCCGAGCCTACTTCTCTTCCAGGCTAAACACCCCCAGCACTCCCTCGGCATCTCCTCACAGGACTTGTGCTCCAGACCCTCCTCTGCATTCAAAGGAGTCTCTGTCGGAACATCAGGAAACACTTTGTTATTGAGAGGGCGACCCAGCACTGGCACAAGGTGCCGAATCTCCTTTCTTGGAGACACACCAAAGCCCTCTGGGCATGGTCCGGGAGATCCACTCTTGTTGTCCCTATCCGAGGAGAAGGACTGGACCCTATGACCTGGGGAGGTCCCTCCCATCCTCAGCCGTTCTGTTATTCTTTACCTTCGAAACTAGATGCCAAAAACTTTCCTGACGAGTCGAACCCTTATCTACCTTTCCGAGTCAACAAGAAAGAAACACGGTACAAGAGGCTCCTCCACCCCGGGACAGTGATGACGGGGACCCCAGGCCGTGCCCGCGGCACCCGCGGGATGCTTCACCCACGGGGCGGTGTCCCCGACACCCGCACACCGAGGCCGGTCCGGCCCGCACACGGCACCGCGGGAGCCCCGGGATGCCCAGGGCAGGGCAGAGCGGAGCGGGCGCGCCGCCGCTCCCGACCCGCGGCCCTGCACTGAGGGGACCGGGACCGGGCCCGCGAGCCACGGCGGGCATGAGCCGCCCAAGCCCAGCGCTTCCCCGGGACCCCGCCGGGAGCGGCCCCGCGGCGGCCTTTGTTTGGCAGCGGGAGCGCCGCCCACACCACAGCCCGTGCCCTTCCCCTGCCCTTCCGCGGCCGGCCGGTGCCCCCCGCCTTCCCGCCGCTACTCACCCCACGGCCGGGCGCACTCGGCCCCTGCGGCGGCTGCCTGGGCCTAGCAGGAGCCTGACACGGAGGGAGGCGGCGGCCCCGAGCGCTGCTCAGCTGGGCCCGGCGGCGCCCGCCATCTTCCGCAACTGCACTCCGCCCGCCCGGGCCGTGACGCGCGGGGCGGCTCCGCCCGGCTCCGGCCGCACCCATCGCCGCGGGCGGCGGCCACAGCGGGCGCGGGCACGGGCACGGGCACTGCCCTGCCCGGGAGCTCCGCGGCGCACAGTGGGCACGGCTGAGCCGAAGCGCAGCGCTGGGCAGCGCAGAGCGTGGCACCGCCCTGGAGAGCCACCAGCAGTCACCCCTGGCTGCTTTCTGATAGAAGAGAAGGGGAGAAAGGGTAGTAAACAACTGGTGCCTGATGTACGGACGGACTGGGGAACGAGAGGCTGGAAAGCAGCGCCGTGGAAAGGGACCTCACCTTGTGCCCTGGGGGCAGTTTTGGGCACCACAACATAAGAAAGACATTGAGCTGTTAGAGAGCGTCCAAAGAAGGGCAAAGAAGATTGTGTGAAAGGCCTTGAGCCGAGGAAATACGAGGAGTGGCTGAGGTCACTCGTCTTAGTCTGGCGAAGAGTGAGGAGAGGCCTCGTTGCAGTTTCAACTTCCACGTGTGGGAAAGAGGAGGAGCAGGCACTGATCTCTCTCTTCTCTGTGGTGACCAGTGACAGGACCCGAGGGAACAGCAACAAGCTGAGCCGGGAGGTTGAGGCTGAATGTTAGGAAAAGATTCTTCACCCAGAGGGTGGTTGGCACTGGAACCGGCTCTCCAGGGAAGTTGTCAGCACCAAGGCTGACAGAGTTCAAGAAGCGTTTGGACAATGCTCTCAGGTCCATGCTGTGACTCTTGGGGTTGTGCTGTGCATGGCCAGGAATTGGACTTGGTAATTGTGATGGGTCCCTTCCAACTCAGAATATTTTATGTTTCTGTGGTTTATACATAGAAGCTGTGTCCGTAACCTCCCAAGTGCAGCTTCTCCTTTATTGGCTGGGTTGTAATTTTCATGCAAGTCACTTAACCCCAGCTGATTTCTGTGCATGCTCAGGGGAAGGATCTTCTCCTGGGCAGGGTCTTTCTGACCTTCATGACTGATTTTTAGTATAATAATGAAGATAGACCAACTATAGGATCCATGGACCTTGAGTCTTTTGCCAAGGTGGCAATATATACATAGACATAACATCAACATCTTGATTTACTTCATCCTTAAACCTTGTTAGCTCCAGGATGTCCTGATTAAGGGATACTAGCTGCTATCTGTTCTACTGATTACGTCTCCTTTCTTGCTGAGTAGACTTGAAAGTATATAAAGACCAAATATCAAGTACATCCTGATTTAAGATAATGTTGACATAATGCACATTTTGCAATACCACCACATACCTTGAGACCCACCAAGTTCTCTCAGACTCCCCACAACCCAGATGTCCAAGTATCTTCATGGGTATTTTGAAAATTTCCATCTTCAGCACAGTCCAAATCCATGATTATGGATGTGTTTAATTCATCTGGACAACTAGATGAGAGATGATCTCTGATGACTGCAGCAATAACATCTCTCCAGGAGATCACAGAACCTTGCCTAAACCAACGATGGCAACAAACCAGCCAGGGAAAGAAGCATAGTTCCCACAGTACTGCTTATTTCTAAGGTGCTTATTACTGAGTTTCAAGGGTCAAGGCACTGATATAATTCTTTACAACACTGAGATCTTCAATCTCAGTAAAGAGCCATGACTCTTTCCTTCTTAAAGAAATATCTGTCAGGGCTTCCTCTATACCCCAATACTTACAAACCAGAAACCATGCAGCAAGGGCTTTGCTCATTTTTTTAAGCAAGAATTCTCCAATGACCTCAAAGTCCTGATAAAATATACAGTTTCCTTACCTGCTCTAAAGTTGTTAATACAAAGCAAAGGCACAAAAAGTGAAATTCAAAAGCTAAATCCACTTAATCTTGCACCAAAATATTGCTTTAGCTGAAAAACTGGGAAAAATTAAGTATATAGAACACATTCTCCTTCTTTACACTAAATTGCAGAAATGGAATGTGACCAAATGGAGGATGAGTCCCTGCAGTTAATGTGGGGCTGAAAAGGGCTCTCTGCGCCACCTGAACGTATGCATAAGGGCCACTACACAAGGAAGAATGGTCCTGATGCTTCAGGCACCCATATAATCTTGTGTACCTAAGAGAAACCACAGTCTGACAAGACTGCCTGTGTTAGCCTCTTACGTTTTATAGATTTTGAAACACTTTCAAGATAATACTATTTTTTCACACTTTTTACAGAAATGTGTATTAGTATCTCACTTCATAATCTCCCATCACTCAAATCCTTATTCCCATATCATAGTGTTCTCACTCATCAAGTGTTAGCTGTGTTCTCACCATGTAGTTAACAAATATCAGGCAGAAACAGTAGCTCCTTCCCTCCTGCATAAAAAGGAACTGTACAAACACTGTGAATATGGAGGCAGAAAAGGCAGTTTCCCATATGGTCCTTCACTATCGCTCACTTTTGCTACAGATGGATCCAGCTACTAACATCCTTGTGCTCTTCTAAGTTTTACCCTATGTTTAGATCAGGAGCAACACTTTCCCATCAGTGACTAATTCACATACACAGTGAAACATGGTGCAGTTGTTATTTATTCAGTTTGGAAAGATCATGTGCAGCCCCCATGGAGAAATAACTCCTTTGCTACTACATATGACCACCTTAGGAAGAGCTGTAAGATGTACTGCCAAACTCTGGACTGATCTCCAACTCTCACCTAGTAATTAGGTTGAAGACATCTCCCCTTAGAACTATGTCTGTATTCTATACTGAAACATTCTGCATGTTATCAGGAAGTTACTGAGATGGAACTAAGTTAATTACAGGCACAAGAAAATATCTGCTGGCACCAAGATGCTCTCAAGTATGTATTCTTCTGTGCAGCAACTTAACAATTTACAACACATAGTAGCAGAAAGCTGTGTTTTATTTTAATCTCTTCAAATTAGTTTTTCACTAAATGCAGCAATGTTGAGTTCATGAGGACACTTCATACTCCTGACTGACTGTTGTGAATGCATATTTGAGAAGGCAATTTCCATTGCAGTCTAACTTCTGGTTAAAATGACAACATCAGACCTTCACCAGACCTTTTAAAATTGCATCTGTAGTCCCTTGTGTTGGAATGGCAAGTATTTTAATCTCCTGTGATACCACTTGCTAAAAGAGAATTCTAAACACAGGGAGAAAATTATTCAGTGTGAGACAGGAAGTGATGGAAACAGCCCCTCTTTAGTAGTGACACCTAATATCTCTTATTTTCTCCAACAATTTAAGCTCACATGGTAAAAACCTGCAGGTCCAGGAGTCTCAGCCAGCTTTGACATACTGTCACCAGCCAACAGAAACTGCCTTATCAGAGTCCTGGTAGCTGAGTTTGAAAAAGAAAAAAAATGTGCACATATGGTACACATTTAGCCCTACTTCTTTGGAACCAGCAATTAAAGCAACAGCTTCTGCAAAGCACCAAATTTGATTTCTCAGTTATGAGGTTTCCATTTCTCAAGCTAAAAACGCCCTGGTTGTCATATCCAGAAGTCGCACTCATTGGGTAGCAACATGCTCTGAGATGGAGGGTTTAAATTGCTTAAGCACCTTTCCTAACTAACAAGACGCTAGACCCAAAATTCTGTTTACTAGCTCTACTGAAAAATAATCATATACATATACTTGTATATAAGCTCTAGAAAACAAACTAAATAAATGAAATTTTGAACTAGAACATTCCAAATAACAGTGTAAATGCATGCAATGTATACTTAGCAATCTAAAAGGAGAAACTGCATTAAAATAATTTTGTTCTTCACCACTCATTAAAGATAGACAGCAAAGAATTTAGAAAAACAAGTTCACTTTCTTTAAACTACAGTTTAATCAGATTTAAAGACACAAATTAGAAAAGAACATTTATAGGCAAGTTAAAAACACCTTTAAAACATAACAGCATGCTGCTTCTGCAGCACTGCTGAGACAAATTAGAAATAAGTAATTATTAAAATATCACAATCACAGTGTAACTAACAGTGGTATTTTAATTTTACCATACACCAACACTTAGTTTATGGATCTGTTGAAAAATAACACTTTTTAAAAAATATATATTTTGGAATAATAAAAATGAAATTCACTGACAATGTATTATAATCTGAACCAGGAAAGGCAAATTTAGGAATACTGTAGCTATCCACTTTTAGGGGTGTTCTCTCACCTTAACATACGGGTGGTTGGAGGCATAACTACTTCTGCACTGAGGTAAAACTATTCCTTTGAATGTGTAACCAAGGCAGGAAAGAATAAAGTTCCATATTTTAAATTCTTAAATTGAATAACTTATTACAACATCTTTGAATAATGCTGTATTACCCATCTTACACTATTTTTCATCCAATACATTTTGAATGTTCTCTTCTAACTGATCTAGAACACATCTGAGGTCTGGGATTTTAGAGTAACTACCTAATTACTATTGTAGCATTTTGACACCTTTGTCACAGTAAGACACATCAGCAGATTCTCCACAGAAATAGTCAACACCACTGGACAAAAGAAGTTACAAAGAAAAGATGTAAAGAGAACTGAAAAACACAGAGAAAGGCAAAAGATGCATAGGCAAATACTCCTTAACTTACTGTAGTAATTGTTGCACCTTTAATAAGCAGTGTTGCACTTTCTGATTACCAGTCTCTAGGCACCCCATTTTCTCTATTTTTTTGTTTCAGATTACACTGTCCCCATTTTCAAGCCTAATCTGGCTAGAGCATGGACCCCAGCTATCTATTCATATGACATATTATAGTGAAACCTAAATGAAAATCCAGCCTAGGGTACCTCCCCCTTAGAGAACAAAAGGAAGGAAAAAGATTGTGCAGAGAGAGGTCTCTTTTGCCAAGAGGTTTGTTTGAAATAAGGTGCTGGACTGAGTCACTAGCAAGACAAAAACCTTCCTCCAGAAGTAGCCCAACCTCAGACCTCACTCTGAAGTCACACAGTTTTTCAATTCAAAATTTATGCAATGTTTATATGGATATGTACATGGGTTCAGAAAATCTAAAACCATCTACAACCAAAACCAGGTCTAAGTCACTGGACACACAGCTAATGCACAAATGATGATAAAGTGGCAACATTTGCTTTTGCACATTTGTATACCTAAACTGAGCAAAACTGGGGTTTAAATATTTAATGTGATGAAAATGGATACATTTGATGGTTAGATTTTGTAAAAATCCTACAAAAAGCCCATTCTGAAACAAGTTTTTAAGAAATCTTTTTTTCATTTAGCTTTGACCATAATAAACAAGTGTTGCAGTATTTGTAATTGTAACTTTGCGGGGTGACTTTGTGGATGCCTGGATTTCATGGTGTTTGCAATATATCTAGATTAGGACAGCAAACATGTCAAAAATCCAGCCAGATGTAGTCCAGAGCAGCTGCAGCCTGGGCCACAAGCAAGTAGAACCTCTGCCAAGCTCTGCACAGAGGGTTAGCTCCCTGCAGGAATTGTGGCAAACCCTTCCCGCCACAAAGGGGACACATTCTGACCAGAGACTTCTCCACTGCCATCCTTTTCCACCAAGACTCTGAGGATGAAGATGGACAGTGCAAACCAGCTGAGATGCAGACAAATCTGGTAATCTTATGAGAGTAGGCTCAATTCACTAGAGTGCCTGCTTACTTATTCAGAGTAGCATTTAAATACTTATTGAAGTACTCATTGTCAATTGATTTTTCAACAGGAAAATTGAAAAATACACCAAGTGCAGTTCAGAGTATTATTGGACCTAAATAAATACATAAAGGTCAATCATGTAGTGAAATGCTGTGATGAATCAGCACAGAACTAATGTGTATTTTTTTTAATACATAGTCTACATCATATTAAAATCCTTAAATTTATTTCCATTTGTTTTTCTAACAATGATCTACACGGATGGCAGTATTTCAAAATTTTCAATGAAAATCAAATTCTCAAGCCTGATTTCAGAATTCAATTAGAATTACAAAGTGAAAGAATTAAAGATAAGGGAAATGAAAGCCTAAACTATAGTAATTTGTGCTTTTAAATTTCTTTCAAGGCCAACTTATAAAGTTGAACATGTGAAAGATCACATATAAGCAAGTTACACATTTTAATGCAAACGTGAAGACACATTTGACCACGTATTTAAACAAATTGTCAACAACTTGTTTGCAAAGCTTCTGAGAGAAAAAAAAAATCTAAATTTTCTTAAAATTACTATTGATATTAATTAGACAGGAGGTGATGATCTCAAACATCTCCTCTGCATCAGAAGACATTTTACCACTATCCAAATCAATGCCATCAAAAGAGACAAAACTACCTAATGTGCATCCTGCCATACAAGCCTAGCATTTATTTTAATATTACTTATTCCCCTGGAGGAAAGAGAACAAGTTCTTCAAGTGTAAAATTCCTCTAATAAGTAATTTACTATATTGGTAAAATTTATACCGTATGTCAGTGTAGAGCAGGGACTATACCAAGGTCTCTTCATGGTCTTATCACTGAAGTGTGATTTGTTATCAAGAGCATATTGAAATGCATACCGATATTTTTACATGTAATACATTTTCAAATGTAATCAATTACTGAAATCTTGTCTACATGTCAACTTAAGGAATGGCCAGGGAAGAATACGTTTCCTGAATAAGAAGGACATATCTGTAACTGCAAAGCTAACAAAGCCTTTTTGATTACAACAGTAGTGGGCACCACTGAAAGTATTATTTAAATATGTAAAATATATCTCTCATTAATACAGAATCATCAAAGTTAAGAACCATTAAGCAAGCAAATAGTTACTACCGGGGTGACTACATTTACTAACTAACATTAACTCATTAAGTGCCTGAATGAACTGTTCACAATAGGCAAATATCTGCAAAGCACCGTAAAATTATGAATGATATGTTGCATTTACTTTTCATAGTGTGCTGATCTGCAATACAGGAAATACTTTTACCTTTTGGATAAACATTATTTAATAAGTGAAAGAATACTTTTAAAACCATGTTTCCTTCATGTCCAAAACATATATATAGGAAATACACTTTCGACACTTTTTGTCAGGAAGAGCAATAAAAATCACTGCCATCCTTTCAAATTCAGTATTATCAAATGGTGTGTGTAAAACCTAAAAATTATCTAAAGCATTAGGGCTGGCTGCTCTTGACTTTCTGACTGAATGGATAAAAAGGATCCAGTGTGATAGCAAGGCAGAAAATGAGTAAAGCAGAGGGAAAGAGATATCAAAACCCCAGTCTGACTAAAATCAGGGCGCTGGCATTAAAATAAAACAGTTCTTTCCATAGTCCTCAAGAGAATTCATTCTCATGAAGAGCAGATTTTTGTTCAAAGTACTTTTATACCTAACAACGGCATTTAAAGGGTAAATTCCAGGACACTATACTTAAATTCTGTGAAGAATTAATTGTCATCATTTTCTTGTGTTGCAATTACTTAATGAGTTCAAATCATAAAGAAAAAAGTCATGTCCAATTTTGAAACCTGTATTTTGCCATCTGCGCTCAATGAAAGTATGAATGTATTTTCTTAGTTGTTTCAACTTCCCTACATAAAGAAGTTCTGAAAAAAACTGTACCTCTGAATTCACTCATGTTGAAGTACCAGTCTGCACTACCCTAAATCTGCCAATTTTCTGGGAGTCTTTACAACTGTTTCCATATTTCATAAAGAAGAATTAGTAAGCCTCCACAGCACACATGAGCACGCATGCCAAAACAGTAAATCAAGAGTATGAGAAGATAAATAGGAAAACAGCATATTGTACCGGTATGCAAAAGTGGTTTTTCTTAAATAGATTTGGAGACTGCACCAATAAGATGAATTTAAGTTCAAGAGTAACAAATGCTGAAAGAATCAGTCCTATTTCTACTTACCCACCCAGAAATATGCATATCTTTTTCTGCTCCTTTATGTAAATGTCCCTTCAAGTACAGAATGCAAAAAACTGTCTTTCCTGATTCTGTATCTAACAAGGATGATCAAACAAACAAGCATATCCTTACTTATTAACAAAAAGAAAACCATAACGTGGTGCCAAAGAAGTGTATGACAACCACAACCCCATGTTAGGGGAAGTCTACCTGGGCAATCAAAGTAAGGATTTGGAAGTCAGATTATCTTAAAGATAATACAGCTGTCACTGAAACAATGAACATCTCTCCTCATCTAAACACACTCATCCACTCTCATTTCATATTCAGTTCTCCCTTTCTGAGTAGAATAATTAGTGCTAACGTACATATATGGGAAGTTATGTTCTCTTCCTCCTGGAGTTTTAGACAAGGAGCCAAGGGCCAGAGAGTTATGACAGCAAGGAAACAACTCTGACCTAACTTAGGGTCTGGTCCTTCTGGGGATATATCCATCATTGCACTTGTGGTAGTAAGAATACTCATCCAACTGGAGCTAGATATTTGATGAAAACTTTAGGTTTCAAAATATTATGGCAAAATTTTCCTTGATAATTTGTTAGTTATTAATCAACCAGCTGCATTATTTTTCTCTGGTATTATTTTCTATCTGGTTTAAAATTAAGAATAAACCCCACATGGATAAACAGCTTGTGTTTACTTAAAAAATTATATGAAAATACAGAATATATGCAATTAAAATGTAGCCCTTTAACAGTAGTACTCTAGCACTAACCATCATCACAATAAATGATTGGAAATAGATATAACCACTACATTGTTTCCTTGACACACTTCCATAATTCAGACAGCCAGATATTCTGAAGGATTTCTTTCTTTCATTATGTTAGCCAGAAATATGACATGAAATTTGCATCTAAAATTCTAATTCAAAGAAAAAGCTTTTCCTCAAATTCACACACTTCTTTGGATAAAGGTTCATCAATTATCAAGCATACAGAAATTGGTTGTGATAGTCATTTCATGTTTGACTACCTATGTGCTGGAGCTTCAAGGTAATTTTGCTATTTTATACTGAAAGCATCATCAACTAACTGATGCCTGAAAATTCAAAATAACTTTAAGTATTAAAAATTACTTTTTTTAAAACAGTTCTATTCTAGAACAAGTATTTATAGTATTTAAGGGCAAAACTGCGCTTTCATTGAAATCCCAGTGCTTGCACATTGTCTTCTGTGCCTTGTGGCTGTCTTTCCCCCTCTGGCTGCAAAGCCCACTTGGCAGTGTATTACTGGGTTTAGGTACTTTAAAATAAAAAGAAACCTACATTACAACTATCAATCCCTGGAAAAGGTAAATCTTCAGGTGTTTTTAATCCGTTCAGAAGGGCCATTTTATTCCATTCAGAGCAATTATACTCTTTATCAAAGAAACCTAACTATAATTTGGCATCAATGTTTACAGTTCTGTAATGTACTCTAATAGTTTGAGATAAGAAAACCCTCCAAATACTGAGATGCTTATTGCAATTCCCTTTGAAAGACTCCAAAGTCTTCTAGTGACTTTGTATTTCCTCTCATCATCTTCTTTATAGCACATAGTGTTATATATTTGAAATACTTTCCACATAAAATCAAACTTGAAATACCCACTTAGAAACAATATTTCAGTAAATAGAGGGTTTAAGGCAAGTCATTCAGTTGGAAAAATTAATTTCCATTTGTTAATCCTAGACTGACACAATTTTATTCCACCCCATCAGTGCCTTGGGATACACAACGTACATTCAGCAAAGGGCACACATATGACCCTATGGACATACGTTGCAAGTCCTGAGTGCCCATTGAAATAATGGTAATATCTTCATATAAGGCGTGACCCACAGGGACATGGCATGGGAGGGGTTAATTTGTTTTGTTTCCAGTCTTGCTACTGTATGTGATTTTCCTAGGTAATGCGTTCTTTTCTTACTAAATATCTTTGCAAACAAATACAAACCCCTTTAAAAGGTGCTAAAAATGGGTTTCTGAAAACATACAAAATATATTCATCATAGTATTTCCTCAATCACTGCTTTAATGTTTGATATCTGCAGGTTATTTCTTGTTTCTGACTGAAACTATTATTTGTTGTGGAATAACTGTTCTTTTGCAAAAGACTTTCTTCTTCTAGTTTTCTGGACCACACAGGCTGGACACTTTCATGCCTTTTACTTCCTTTTTGAGTTCTTTTCAATGGAAATACCAACAACACCAGGATGCTGGCAATATGAAGACAGAAATAGCAGGAGCTAAAAAACAAACAGAAATAATAAATCAATGAAACTCTGACCACTCTAACAGATATACTTTGCACATAAGATATGAAAACATTCATATTTCCTTTAAGAAAAGTAAAATGGGGGAAAATCAGAAATTAAGTCTTCCCTCACATTATTTTGGACTGTAACAAGGTATAAAGTAAACAGAAGTCTGCTTTCAACTTTTTTCAAAAGTTATTTTTGGGAAGTCAATATCTAGTCTTGCTATAAAATAGTCCAAGAACATATAGTCATTTCAGAGGTATCCTCTGGGTTTGTTTTTGATTGTTCTTTTTTCCCTGCCCCCTGAAAAATAGGTCTATTATGAAAGTGTCAGCAACACAAGACACACTGTTCAATACAGTTGATACAGTCACAGAAATACAGTTCACTCAGCTACAAACCAATCTTAGAATTGTGTCACTAAAATAGGTTCAGAACTCTTCTGCCACTGAAAATACTTCTATTCCAAGGGAAAGAAAAGTAAACCGGTAGAACATGCTTACCTGTAAAAGGTGAAAGAGGGTTTTACAGAGAGCAGTACAAACGGCACGACTGTGTAACTTATTGCTGCTTGAGTTGCCATCCATGTTACAATATCATAACATAGTTTAACAGCAGGAGATTCAACAAAATAGTGTCTGATATTGTTTCTTATCTGAAAAAGCAGGTAATACTAAATTAGCTGAGGAATAAACCCTGAGAGCTCAGTTTGTTGCATTGACACAAAAGTCACAGGATGAATTTACATGCTACAGTTTGGTCAAATATATTTGAACTATTCAAAATGCCCATTAATTTCAACAAGAATTGGCTCAAATTCCCTGCAATTCATCCAGCATGGGAATTTCAGCATTTATCAATTTAAACAGAATTTAAGTAAATTAATCCTACCCTAAATCCAATGCATATTTGCAGTGCTTGTATGAATGAGGCAGACACTGTATTCTATCAAGCCATTCTGTAAATATAGAGGGTTGGAGTAAGTGAAGGCCAGAATGTTTCTGACGAAAGCTTCTATATAGTCAGCCATTTTCATACACTTGTTAAAAAAATATATTTTAAGGCAAGTAGGGGATATATCAGAATATACAAAATATCAGTTCTAATTACATATTTCAGGAGTCTTAACTTCCATCAAGTGGGATTATTAAAAAATTACTCAAATTTCTATGCTGAATCTTCTTTTTTTCTAAAATTCTGCTTATAAGATTGAATGCCAGAAATATTTAAGAAACCCAAATCCAAATCCCACATAAGGTTGGGTTCAGTTTTATTTAAGTCTGTAATTATAAAGACATCAGTAAATCTTTGCCTCTCCTTCCTTTGACTGAAGTGTTATCCTTGCTCACACTCTTACATGTTGACAAACTAAGATGGGCTCAATTCAGCCTTTGACCCCAACCTGACATGACAGTTGCCACCTCCTGGTCACCTGCACTGAAGCAGTGCTCTCTGAAAAGCTGCACACCAGAGTACACTGTTCAGCTTTCTTAACCCTCAGTTTCTTTAGAACTCCTCATTCCAAAGAATGTATCCAAGGCTAGCTCCTGCTCATTTAATGCTTTACATTAAAAACCCTTTTGACCCTTCTTGTTCTTCTTACTCTAATTGCCCTGTAGATACCACATTCCCACTCAGTCTTTACTTAGTTAAGTCAAACAAGTAATTCTAGCTACATATCCTTCATTCTGCCATCTCCCTCTAGTTATTCCTATGGTCACATGTAAGGATTTGTTCCTGAGTTCTGTAGAACTCAGATGAAGCTTCACAAAATTTCGTGTAATCTTGTATTTTAGGACTTGGAGAACAACTTTTAACACAAATATATGGCTGCCACTAGTAAACACCCAGTTATGAAATCTGTAATGATTAAAGGCAGTAAAATAAGTTGGATACATGCTTAGGCATAACAGAGCAAAGTGTGGATCACTGTTGTCAAACTTTGCAATTAAAGACTAGTAGAGTTAAATAACAAATATGCTCTAACATATCTTAGTTAATATTAAGTACCTGTTGATACAGAAACTCCAAATATTTTTTATTAGCCTTTTGATTGACACATATGAAACATGAATACAATATAGTCTACTGGAGAAGCCTAGGATGAAGGGCAGTGAGCACTCCAATTTACTGGACTAGTCTCACTAAGTAAACAACTTTTATCTGTGAACTCTCACAGAAACTTGGCTTTTGCTCCAGGCCCTGGTCGATAAATATCAAAAGTTCCCTGTGATAGATATGGAAGAAGAAAGCACTATCTGTTGTAAAGGAGTCGGTTCTGTCAAACAAGGACTACACCCATATCTTGTGAAGAAAGAGAAGCATTTGTTTTATTGATGTAGTAGCAACCTAAATCTGAAGTACCACCTTCCCCTAGCTATTATAGCAACCACAGAGCAGCCTGCTTCATTTCTCACTCCTCTGGTTCTTTCAACAAAAAAGTGCTCTGTTACAGTCCTCTGATCTGATGTGTAATTTGCTCCTCTTCTCCACTGAGTGACTGATAAACCTGTCTCTGTTCTTACACAGCTTTCTCAGGCAGAACAGTAAGAGATTTCTTGGCAGATTTGCTGTTTCCATATGGTTCTGAATAGCAACTGCAAAAGCTTGTTAATGTGACTGCACTACTGGCTGGCCAACTTGAAATAGTAACTGCACTAGAGATTTTTATGTGCTGCTTGAGGGGGAACATTCTTTAGCTATCATCCTTACACAATAGTACTGGAGACAAATTAGGGATGAGGCAGACTCTAGAAATACATAGCACTGACACCCAAATTTTAAGCTACTCATCATCACTGATTTTTTCAAAATTAGTTTAGATAACATCAACCCATTCAGCATGCTATAGTAACTCACCATCAGTTAATAGAGGAAGAGCTTCCACAAAAGATATACTACAAAGATGTTATAGGCTGTGTATAGTCTTGTTTGTGTCCACCAATCAAGCCCTCCTTTTAATTAATCATTCCCATTTTTCTCATAATGAAAAAAGTAAACACCACTAGCAGACAGAGTGCGTATCAACAGTAAAGGGCATCTTTGGAGCAATGAACATGATCAATTTGCTTTTACAAAACTTATTATTTAAGAAGACACTTGGTTGGTACTTACAGCTCGTGCTGCTAATGTCATTAGTACTCCTGTTAAAAATGTTAAATAATATCCTGGATAAACCCCATGCCAGATGGCAGAAAGAATGAAGGTTTGGATCGTTGGGCTGAAGGTGGCTCGCTCATAGCACACTCTAGCAAGTCAGAAACAATTCAAAATAAGTAACATGAAACAAATCACCCAGTCTTCCTAGCTATCATTTATACTTTTACCACTTTCATCTCCAACAAAGAAGTTTCAACACAATTGCAGTTTTCTATTCTTTAATAATGTTGTCACTATATTATGGCTTACAAAAAACGCTTACAGCTATTCACAGCTCCTGATTCCAGCCCTCAGTGCTAAACTTGTGCTCAATGCCATCACACATTGTCCTTATTCCTAACAAAGTGATACACAAGCATCCAAAGATGAGTTTTGGCATTAATAAGGGATCTTGAGCCATCAAAGAATGTGTTTGAAAAGCTGCACTGGAAGGCACAAACCACTGCCAGATTCTTGGGATGAGTCAGGAATGTTTTCCATAAAATAAGAACAGCTTATAGGAACAGGGCAAAACTAATAACTACTTTCAATTTTGAATAAGAAAGAAACTACAGTTGAAAATGTGTCTGTGTGACACAATTAGGTGAGCCTGACAATGAAATTGTAATAAATACTCTAGTGCTGAGAGAGTATCAAATAAGGAGAATGCTGAACTCTGTGTTATTTTAAAATTGAGACTCTGAATTACTAGGCAAGGTTCTATAATAAGGAATTCTAGAAGGAAGAAGGGAAAAAGAAATCCAAGAAAGGTGGCTTCTAGAAGAAAACATTATATGACACAATGACAAACCATCCTGATGTGGAAGAATTATAGGAAACATGGTAATGTCCTGATATGGCTTCATCAAGAGTTCTTTAATGCCTTTAATGATCTGAAAACCAAAAAGCAATAGGAAATATGGAAACAGATACAAACTAACAAAGCAAAAATAAATACCACAAGCATGCATGAGCACAAATCTATGGCTAACATACAAAAATGAGTTTTAACTAATAAGTCTATAGACATGAATATGTAAAAAGGTGTTATAACCACACAGCAAGTAACAGAGAAAGAGAATGCACATCTGTTATTCAAAGATGACAAGATAATGATACCGAGAGCCACAATATCCACTACTAATATAACTACTTTACTGCAACTTCCACATAAAGATCACTGAAACCTACTGATGTAGTCTATGTTGAAGAACAGAAGGTAAAAAGGCTATGAATAGGGGAAGATTAAAAGTGTAATTTTCTAATTTAGTTTATTCCAGTCAAATAGATGTGGTAAGTTTTATCTTATGAGGTCTTCAGTGGGATATGTCCACAACCCCCTCCTCTTGCTAAAAGGCTTCACTCACAGTGGCAATTAAGATGAAAACATGAGGCTGGCCTCATACTTAAAACTATCTGAGGACATCTGACCAAAACAGATCACCTTAAAGAGGAAAGCAACACTGGCCAGGCTGAATAGTAAACAGATATTTTTGACAAAGAATGTAAGCTTCAGGAGTAGCAAAGCATTGGGAAGCAAAGGAAAATGTGTGCTGAGTCAGGGAGACATCTTGGAGCAAAATACTTTTCCTCAAAACCTCATTTGACACTGCCAGAAGTCACCCCACCAACACCATGTCCCTGGTAGACACAGAGTAGCTGCATCCAGATAGGGGCCTGTCAGTGCAGTGCACCATGCCAGGGAGCAGTGTCTCATCCCTGTCAGCTGCAGGCACACGGATTTGTGCCAGGCTTTTCTAGGGGACATGTGAAATCACCAGATTCACACCAAGCTGGAGCACCCACATCTCCCACAGGCAGTGCATGCAAGCAGGGTTTTGTATCCCACACATCCTTAGGAGAGGAGGTGCAGTTTGCATGTAATTGTGTACGTACGTGTGTGCTTTTTAATCTGCTTGGGATTAGTTACAGAAGAGTGTTTAAAAATGTTTATTACACCAAAGCACTAAACATATGTGAAATGTTATGAGTTCTAATACTGCTATTAATTCTGAATGTATGTGACTGGTGGCTAATTACATCTCATTAATAAAGTGATACATGTCTTCAGTCTTTATTTGGTTTAAAGTACTGAAATTATCCCTGGAAAGCATTCAGGAGCAAACAAAAAAGTCACTAAATTAACTAGCCAAATTTCAGCTGTATCAATGTAAGTGAGGTAAAACAGTACAAAAAAATTCCTCAGATTTCAATTTCAAAGAATAAAAAGTAAACTTAAATGCTTCCATGGATTTGGCAATAATAAATCATGTTCAAATACTTCATTTGACGATCCTAGAAACAAATGAAGGAAATATGGTCATCACAACAGGTTGAGAAAATCTATTCAAATATAGGTGGTTCCATGATGCTCTAGAAGTGGGACGATGCATCAACTGTTCAGCAAGGTACTGGCTTCAGTCTGGTTTTATGATTTCTTTACTAACTTAGGTGGTAGACTGAGAAGTATTTCTTCCACCTTGTCTTTCCTTCCTTTTTTGAGGTGGAAGGTGGGATGGACGAGATTGGCATTGTTTTCTTAGTAGAGAGCACTAGAATCCAAAATGCTCTCGGCAGACTTGAAGGATGTTCTGAAATCAACAAGATGAAGTCCAAAGCATAGAACATCTAATAAGAAAAGTGGAAGACACAAACCAGTACCATTCCCGTAACATTATTCAAAAAGTGTAGCTGAGTATGAATATGGATCAACCGTATGAAACACTGAGTATCCACTAAGCATGAATCAACAGTAGATTGCTGCTGCAAAAAAAGACAGATAACACCCTTTCTAATACATTACAGTATTACCCAAAGAAAATAATTATAACTAATCCACTCCAATTAATCAACTCTGCCTCTAAAAAGTCAGGGAAAATTCTTGAAGGTCTTAGTAGAAGTACTACATCTACTCTAAGAAGACAGAAGATTTGGAAAGATGTCAGATTTGAGCAAAAAGAACCACAGAAGTTTTGCGAACGTGACCAAAGACAAATGGGATGAGATGGTTTCTTTGTAAAAGAGAAAGAACAGGCTGAGAGGAACATAACTTTGCCAGCCAGGAAATGTTATAATTATATATATTGTTGATATATGCTAGTATGTAACTATCTATTTTAACTTACATGCTTGTAACAATAATTTAAATTGCTGTATACTATGATCTACATTAAATATTTACTAAACCTCTTTGTGATCTGTAGCTCCATTAACTGTATTTTTTACAAGTTTGTTTTTACACACAATCAGGCTTCAAGTGATAATCAGAAAAGAACAGAACAAATGCTAATGTCAGGTATTTCATGTGAGATAAATGGCTGAAGTTTTAAGTACTTCTAAAAAATGGTAAAAAAGGTGAGCTATTAAAAGTGGATGTTTAAAGTAATCTATGAGTTTATCCTCTATGCAAATTATTGGAGCATTGCAACTAACCAAATGATTAGTAACAAAATGTACATTCTCTACCACTGTTTATGGACCTATTTTACTTGCAACAAAACTTTCACAGAACATCCATCTTTCCACACCCTTTCACTTTGACAGAATCAATTTAGACCACCCCCAAGGATTCGATTCTTATTGTTTTAAAAAAATACTTATTAAAATAGATAGTTTAATTTTTCTTCACATCTTCTTTTATTATCACCCTGAGCAACTGACTTGCATTTTTTTTTCTTTCAATTTTTAAGAGTAATATTATGCTTCTTCACTAATATTTTTTGTTTAGAATCATTCCAGTTAGGAGATTTGAAAGCATGTTGAAATATAACCTCTTCCTATTATGTTTTAATACTTTTAAACATCTGTTCTCTAAATCAAAACAGCTGAATTATATATTTGATTTTTGAAATTCTACATTTCAATACCTGCAAACATGCAATTTTTTGTTGACTATCCTAGCCATAGATTCCATTGTCTATTGAGCCAACCAGAATAATCACATAAAATTCAATTTCTTTTTTAAACTGGGTGAGCAAAATATTTAGGGATGAAATTATGGAAGAAAGAGAACATACTATGAAGAAATTTGATGGAAGAGACATCCAGTTGCCAGCTATCCTAGAATAAGGGGAGAAGTCCTCTAAGTGATCCCAAGATAGGGGTCTCAGTAAAACTTGCACCTGTGGATAGGAGACCAGCTCAACAGTCTGACTGGAAGAAGGGAAACAGCACCCATGAGCTACTCAAGAACACTTCTACTTTCTCCTTACCACAAAGAAGCAGAATGATGTAATTCACAGGGCACTGTACCTGTTCCCCAGGCAAGGAAAAAGAGTGCAGCTGAGAGAGAGTCATTTGGAATTTTTGCTGACAGCACATTTTAGGGTTTGATGCTTGTCATACACTCATAATGGAAGGAGCACAGAAAGTTCTCTCACAGAACATACAGAAGTACCTGTATCACTCTGTGGCTAAAAATAATGCAGAGCCTTCACAGGCTGAGATGTACACTTTGCCTGCTGCTCTCAGCAACATGCACTGCCTGAATGCTAAGAGAAGGAAAAAAGACACCTCCACAGATTAACAGTTTTAGGTTCCCTATGGCCTGTGAAGAAAAACAGATTCTAGCATACCCTGATAGTTTACACTAAGAAAGAAGTCCTAAACTCAGAGGCTTTACTTCAAGTATTACAAGAAGAATCTCCCGCACAGTTGCTAAGCAAGTGATATTTTGTGGGAGTTAGCTACAAATGTTATACCATCTTCAAAGAAATATTCATCTAAGAAACTTCAGTGGAGAAAAATTTCCTTTAAGAAATAAATACCTTTTGAGCCAAAGAGCTGTTTGGATATTCCAGTTATCGAGAAACATCTTGAAACTTGTGGAAAACTGTAAAGTAAAACAAACTAATTATTTCCATAACTGCAGAGTGTCACAATGTGTTTCAAAATTCTTGTGTATAAATTATAAATCCTCCCACCCAAATTTGTGATGAGTTGAATAAGTTATTTACTCAACTACTTATAACCACAGAATATTTCGGATGTCAACTGACAAGTAGAACATGTTCAAAACAGGATATTTTCCACCCTTTTTTTAAAGGTGTGGACACCTAATTTTTGACTAAGAACATATTCACTATCTAAAGGAACAAATGTGTAGGAAAAGTTATTTAAATTAAGAGCAACTACCTACATGGGCATGTGGGTTTTTTGAAAGAACCAGAAACAAACCTCTATTTGCTGGATTCTCAGATTTGATATTAGATCCCAACGTGTAACTCCATTTTTATCGTAGCCTCTAAAACCAAACCCCGCTGCATTATTTATTGCATCTGCTGCAATGAGACAAGAAACAAATTAATTATAAACTGTTTGTATTACAAACTGTGCATCACACAACATGTAGTTTGTTCAAAATACTTATTCCATTTTAAAGACTACACTTATTTTTTCTTTTAAATACTGAGGATCACTTGAACAAACAGAAAACAATCCAAGCAACACTAGCTTCCAATTCAAAAACTTGCACAAAAGCATAAGAATGATAGGTAGCACTAGCTACTTCACAGTACAGATGTTCCCTGCCTCCCATACCAACTACTCAGACTTGCTTGAGCAATCAGACAGAAAAACAAACTCAATGAGATGCATCAAGACTACAAAACAGTGGCTGGTTCTAATCATTTGAAACAGCAGCTCAATGCTCAGATGCATGCCTTTAGTCTTCATTACGCAGCAACAGTGATGCTTAAAGCATAAAGATTAAATTGTGTGATTCCCTCCATGCAGGTGCACATTCACAGCACCCCACAGAGAGCAGTGCAGACCTGACAGACAAAACCAGTCATTTTCTAAGGAATGCAGAGCTCATCAAACTTCCACTAATGGCACAAGGGCTCTGTTACAAAACCTTTGAATGTGAAGTGTTTACAGTGCATGTCAAAGGTCAGATGTTCCAAACAAACAATATTTTTTCCCTAGGAGAAAAAGCTGCTACTGTCATCTGGACTATGCAGGAAAATACAAGGGATCTCTACTGCCTGTCACTTTCAGTCATCACCTTTGTCTGAGCTTTGTTAGTTCACACACTAAAATCTCCTCAACTGTATTTTCCAAATTAGGGTGGCCACACACAAGGAAATAGGATGTGTTTGAATTTATAATATTTTTAGTTCCTTGTGAATTTTTTTAAAAACATCTTTGAAAGCAACAAAATTTGCTGCCTTACATCTGATGTTGCTACGCCAACTTCAAATACTGGGCAATAGTTTTACGCTCAATTAGAAACAGCTGGAGACACAAACTCCATCTTTCACAAGGTAGCATGCAAAGACTGTAACTAGAGTAAGTACTCGTTTTGTTAACTAGCATTTTAGTATTCATTTTAAGTAATTAATTTCATTAACACTTTTTTTAAAGTGTAAAGAATAGTAATGTATAACTCAAAGGTGTAACATCCAAGTAAAACTGTTAAAGCCCCTCACATTCTACTCGTACAATGATAAGTTTAGATGAGACAAAGTGGAAGGAAGAAGGCTAACAAACTAGAAGTACAGAGTTGGCATAGTTTATTTTCTTTGGTATTTACCAGAGGAATGCTAGCTCTACACTGCTAGCAAGTGCACAAAGAGGAATCCAACTGAAGTATTAAAGGCAAAAAAAGGCCCAACTGAAATTATTCACTTTTCAGATGACTACTACTATTTATAGATGATGATACGGGTGTATAAGAGCAAAATATTCAAAAGTATTTATTTCCACAACAAGCCCCAGAACTACTATATCCAGACAAGCTGAAAGCATTTAATTCATTGACCAGGAATGAAACCAGCAGCTGTAAATGAGTCATGCTTCTCTGCTACCCTAAAGCTTGCTTTATTGCATTGTTCCCACAGATTTTCTCTCAAAAGAGCTATGAGACAAGTACGTAAAACTGGAGAGGAGGAGGAAGCTGATGAAATCTGTTGTGTGAGCCACTTTCAAGATGTCAGCTTACTTAAAGCATCTTCCTCTTGTACGTGTTTTTTTACAAGTAACATGAAAGGAAATGCAAAATATTCTTTAAACTGTACAATCTATTCAAGTGTCTTAAATAAGTTACTAAGCATGTTATCCCAACAGTCATTCAATCTTTTAGTAAACAAAGGCTAAAACTGAATTGTCACCCATCAAATTCTGAAAATGCCACCTACTATTAACAACAGTATCATATACCTGAATTCCAAAGTATTAATTTTCCTTTGTGATTGAATAACATCAAGCAAATTACTGATAATTAACCACAGAAAGATTTTAAAATTAACTTTGAAGATATGACAAAAATAAAGGTATCAAAATAATTTAAAAAAAAAAAAGAAGGATTGTACATCAGATTAGATTTACTGCCTTTTTTTTCTTCTTTTAAAGTTACTGTTCATTAGAACACTATCACTCTCCAAAAAGAGAGTGATTGCTTCGCAAAAAGAGAGACACTATTCAATGTACTTAATACCTTGGAAGACTTAAATGCAATCAGGTTTTCCTAAGGCCTCAAGAGGGCACTGCCACTTTTTAATACACACTTAAGTGTGCACATCTCAGATGACTCTCAATACATGCTCTGTTATTATTATATTTTTAAACATACACTTACCTAAAGTCCATGCAAAATAATACTTGGGTCTGGCAGCCATAAGAGACACATACAGGTAGAAAAACCTTACAGGCCATGATGCTGTAGCTCTGAAGTTATCATCAATGTTGTATTCCACAGGCAAACTTTTTGTAATAGTCATGTGGAAGAGTAAGGACAGTCCACAGATCAAGAGTTTCTGTGCCACAGCTATCTGAAAATTTAAGGGAGATTCTGTCAGCTTCATTTTTTTGTTTATCTTCTGGAAACAAAGGAAAGTTAAAATCTTCCTTCCCTATACAGACATATAGATATATAAATTTTTCAGTAATATATACACTATATATTACTGAAGCAACACTAGCAACTATAAAATAGTTGCTAGCAACTACACAACACTAGCAACTATAAAATATACACTAGCAACTTTAAAATAGTTTATAAAAATATTTTATTTTACAGAGACTTGAGGAATATATATTGATCAAGTTGTAAGCATGGCCAACACAATAAATCCAGTCTGTCTACAGTGAGTGTCTAAAAGCCCTTTTAATAACCAGAGCACCCTTTGCAAGTCAGGTTTTTTTTTCTTATTTTCTTGTCAAATTACTGAAGCAATTAAATTGTTAAGACATCATAACACAAAACATATAATCTAGGACAAAGTAAGATTATCACTGCAGAGATTCCAGAACAATGGCAAAACTTCAGTTTCTTTTCAGGACCCTTTGGCATAATGCAAGTGTTTGACTTCTGCCCAACTCAATACATCAATAATCTCTGTTAGATTATCAAAGCATCTAAATTCTAAGCCAACTAAAGTAATTTATGCATTTCAGCCCAAATTTGAGCCAATCAGTTCTAGATAGACCTGTTTTCCCAATCAGAGTAATCAAGTTACAATGGTACAAATAATATGCTCACAGATATGTACATGTGAGTTGTTCAGATAGGACCTATGCAAATTTTCTCAAAACTCAGCTTTGCTATAACCACCACAGTAAAGAGTATGTATCTTCAGTAGAACTTAGAATTCTAAGGCTCTATTATAAAACATACAGAGCAGTATATGCCTGACACTGACTGCTCTAAGTCACTAGTCTGATCCACATCCCAAGGGCAGACACCATGTTGTGTGAAAGACCCCAGTAACATACTAAACCAAGCACCAACAAGAGAAGCTTGACAGCTAATTCACTAAAATGCAATTTTCAAGCTTTTATTTTATGTAATCTCAATATTTAAACACTACAGTTTTAATTTTCATTACAATTACACAGATACTAAACTTGACAAAAAAAAATCTACTTTTGTTTGAAGCATCAAAACAAAAATATAACCAGAACCTGTCTGTGCTGCTTCCAGTACACCCACCCAAACTTTTAAAGATAACATCCTGCTTCACTGAGAGTTCTGCTCAACATCTAGTCACAAAATAAAGGACAATTTTTTTCCATGATACAGAATGGGGCAGTAAATGTCCAACTGAAAGTGCACACTTTGGCAAGACACACAGTATCAAAGATTCACCCCGTTGCACAGATGTACCTTTAATCAGGTACAACCTGATTAAAGAACTAGTCTTGGAAAAGCTGTAAAACAGTAAGGGTATTTTCAGATCTTGCATATATTTCACTTGGCTCATCTCAGAAGATATTTCAGAGAGGATCAGGCATCCCAGCGATTTAAAATAAAACATCAGCCAGATAATTCAGGAGGCGACTATCTATTAATGGTTAAAGCTGGTGCTTAATTATTTGTTTGTACTTGCTTTCTAATGAGCTTCATTTTAATACTTTATTCTATTACAAGAGTTCAATGTGAAGAGCATTAATTTTCTAAATGTGTTCCTTTGTTATTCCAGAACTATTAATAATCTCTCTCTCTGCTACAGAAGAGGGAAAGTTCAGTTGGCTTAACACCTTCAGGATCTTAAACAGAAATGTATGTTCATAAAATCAGTTACTACTAAAAGTAACAAATCTTTAATTCTGGTATGTATCTGACAAATGCAAAAGTCTGATATTTGTAAGTATCAGAAGGCAACACCCCAAGTTCTGAAGATATTTGCAAGGACTGAACTTTAAGGCCTAAGTCATAATTACAAGTCATGTTCAATCTTGTTTCAGAGAAACAACACTTAAAAGCTGGTAACAGTAACATGCAAGTTAAAACATAGGTAGGAATATATAAAATAGGTTCTTTCCATCTGAAGATGACCATAAAGTCTCAAAAAATGTTTTGGCCACTTATAATGTTATCTCTGTTCAAAAACCAACTTTGTGCCACTGCCTGTATTTGCCAATTTTTCTATTAGCAAACAGATGCCACTCACCTGCCTATTCAACACCAAATATGCTTTGTATTTCTCTTAAGGTTCTTAAGTAAATTGTGGAGGTGAAAACACCTCTTTTACAAGAGCATCAGGGTTTCAACAAAATTTATTTTAAGAAAAAATAATGAACTCATACAGTACTCTGCCATAAATTCAACTTTTTTTTTTTTTTCATTGCACTACTTCACACAATAATTATAAATCTTGGCATGCTGATACCACTTACAGGGAACAGAATCAGGGATAACCGTGTCCTTAGAAAACTGTGGTGGAGATAATCTCCCACCTCTACAAAGTTGGGGAGCTGCTGTTTCCAGACTGGCTTAAGCAGAGATTCTGAAGGCCAAGCCAAACACCGGCTGCAATGCAAAGCAGAGTCTTGCCCTGCCTCCACTCCTTCCCTGCAGGTTGGGCTCATTTCCCTGCTCCTTAGGCTGAGTCAGATTAGAGAAGCAAATCAGATGAAAACCTAAATTTTCGGCATTTTACGGGGGGGCATTTGTTGTTTGGAATTTTTTTTGGTGGGAAGGTGTGGTGGTATGTTTGGTAGGTTTTGGTGGCTTTTTGTTTGTTTTTTCGCGACAAGTTATTTTCAGACAAATCAAATTATCTGACTCAAAGTACAACACTGTGCAATGACACCAACAAAATCATTGTTCAATTTTTCAATTACCTATTGAAATGCATTTGGTAAAACATTCATTCGCTTCCTATTATTTAATTAAGCTTTCTTTGCCAAGGCATACATTGGAAATCACTGAATTGCACAGTCACATAGGAGGGTTGGTCAATTTTTACAAGGATGAAGTAATTTGAAGTTTCATTTCATTTACTCTTTTAAGTTTTCAACATAGCAAAATAACAGTTCTGTTAAGGAATTAAAAGACAGTAAGATGCAGGATAACTTTGACCTTTCGTGAAGAAGCACAAAATACAAATTATTTTACAACAAAAAGGTAAAAAGACCTGTCTCATTCAGTTTTGATGAACAACTGGGCATACCCATATAAAAATATGAAATATGATCAACACTGGGCAGGGAAGGAGGTACTTAAGCTAGAAGACAGTGTCAGGACAAAACTAGACATGCATAAATTAGATGAGAATATAATTAGGTTGAAAGCTAGATACCTAATTGGAGAAAGGGGTTCAGGAGCAGCTTTCTAATTGAAGAAATAAAGGTGTTTCTTTCTAATAGAAGAAATAGAGTGCTCTGAGCACTCACAGAGCTCAGAAATATTAGAAATAAATTACTGCATAAACATGTATAACATATAAAAATAGATTAAACAAAGTAGAGAGGGACCTTCAAAATTTTATTTGAATCAACTTGTTCTTAATTTGATAAAGAATCAGTACATAATACATAATATTGAACATTATTAAAGCACATTATTCTGGGGAGGTTGGTACCTCAGACAAAAACTATATATATTTAAGCAAGAACATTATAACCTGTAGGAAGATTCTGCATAATAAGCAAGAAAGCAGGTATCTGCTGACAGGAATCTTGTATTTTAAGCGTAGCCATAATAAAAAGAAACTTACAAAGACAGATATTAATTTCTGAGAGTTGACACCACTTTGAGCACCAACAACTGATAGCTTGCAAAAAGGCACAATAGGAGGGATATAAGAAGTAAGTTTTAATATGGTGACTTGATTCATTTAACATGCAATGAACACAGCAAAAGTACTAATCCCAGTTAACATCATGCAGTCAACACACACAGTATAGAGGAGGAGGCTGGCATGAACTACTTCAGTTATGTAATTGTATTTAACAAGAAATGAAACTTACTGTAACTCAGCTCACGGATTCTTTTTTATTTATGATATTAACATTTGCTGATCCCCCACTAGATTTCAAAATTTTTTGAGTTACCTAAAAATTTATTCTTCTTGAAATAATAACAAAATTAAAGTATTAATATAAGGTTGATGGTATTTAAACATTCTTCTAGAACAAGACAATGAATATTTTAATTGATACAGCAAATGCAGTAAAATTGTGTCATTCATCTTTCTCCAAAAGCACACAATACTCACTGGTATTATAAAACGCAGCCAGATTTCTCTAACACCAGCTGGGAGATGAAGTATCAGGAGCATAAACAGCTTCTCTTTCTTTTCATGTCAAAAGCTAATGCAGCATAAATTGCAAAAGTTTCAAGCATCTTAAGAGCAAATAATTTTAAGGAAAACCACTTACCTGAAAGAAGAAGCCATCATAGGTTTGTATTTATTTCTAATGACCGTGTCCACATTACTAGCAAGATTATGTGGTAAAAAGCCAGGAAGTCCTATCAGGCATCAGTGGATGTGTGTCCAGAAGTACTGATACAGGTACTTCAAGGCAGGTTTGGTTTACCTCCATTTATTTGCAATAATTTTACTATATAACACTTTTCTGCAGAAATAGGATTTCAGTACACAAGATTTTACTGGGCCAAAACAATGCTTAGAAACAAAAGTGCCTGCAAATTTGTAGATACAACACATCAAAGCAGAGCATCGGCCATGCGATGCTGATTTACACAAGGAATTCTCAGTGTCTTTCACCCTTCCTAGCTTGTTCCACAGCTCATTTGTGTGAGCTCACATGCTCTGTCAATTTGTGGAGCATATTCAAGTGTTATCCTCCAGCCAGGAGTTTAGATTCCAGTTGTGCAAGTTACTACGTTCATACAAGATGGGTAGAACGAAATCGTGCGAAGACTCCTTACCCACTTTCCAAGGATGGAAGTGGTTGGAGATGCCCCAACCGATTGGGAAGCACTCCCTGTTGGCCCAGCTGTGGGGCCGTAACCTCTGGATGGTAGGACAAAACAAGCAGCTACATGTGGGAATGCCTCCATCTGCTCCAGCAACAGCTGGTCTCACAAGATAAGCAGAACAGGGGCAACTGGTGCTGGAATTAGCAAAAGCCATCCATGAGAAGTGTTCTAATTGACCCCATGATACTTCTGCCTCTTACGTGAGATAAGAATTATCTTAGGCACATGTATATTTAAATGCCTGATACATTACTATTTAAGACAGTAACAAAAGAGTAAAAAAATAATATTCTGTACTCTGGGGATCAACCTAATTGAACCAAAATTTAAAAGTAACAAGTTTTGTGAGCTTTTGATTTAAATTCAGGTCATGCAGTCTCTCCTGTAAAGCATGATCAACTGGACTATCTTCTCTATGTATCTGGTCTCTTCTCCAATAACAGACCAATGAAAAAAAAGCCTTAAGTGTCTTGTCTTGGAATATCGTTCATAGTGTTATGGCTAGTACATCTTTCACTACACCTTCAGATCAAAATCCATCTTTAATACCTCTCTACATGACTGCAAGCATGAAAAATAAAACTCATTCTATGAATTTTTCAATTTGTTACATATGACTGGGTTTTTATGCACAATATATGCTTTGAAGTGAACATGCATGAACAGTTTTCATTTAAAGATGGCTTTTTACTATATAAGCTTGTTAGGAAGCTCCAAATTAATCTGCTTTTATCCACAAGATCCAGACTGGAAACCATGGAGAAAACCTGCCTTTAAAAAAATAAGCATATAACTTTTTGAACAGGTAACTATTCCGTTGATGAATGAACTCCAGATTCAGCTCAGCAGTTATGCCTGTAAATGAAGAGTGCAAACCAAGCTTTCCATGCAATGATTCCATAAGCATCAGCACTGCAAGAGTCATACATCTTACATTTGGGGAAGGATCCGTTTGTTCATACTTTGTATCTTCCTTCCCATTTGCTTCAGACTGTTGGAGTTGGTATGATCTGCCTTCAATGAAAGTAATATAGTCTTTGTAAGAGCATAACGGGCCTGCCAGGATACCCATGAAATTACAGTTGTAACTTAAATACTCCAGTAGACTTGGCATGCGTCTGTAATTCAAACACAAGCAACTCGTGAGATGGATTGTGCAGTCCTTCAGGATTTCCAGAGCAGGAAAAGTCACACTCCATGCTATCACTCACTCTAACTGCAGGAAAAAACACATGGACAAGAGCAGTTTGTCTGTCTTTTGTAATCACAGCTTGAAACCTTCTACACAGAGTATTTCTTTCCAATCCATAACTGGGCATTTTGAGACAGACCTCCTGAACTCAACTGAGTCTCTCTTTGTTCAGTAGAGGTGTTTGACTGAAGCTGAGCCCGAAGAAGGAAAGGGAAGGCTGTTTTCCTAAGTGTTTGTTCAACTGTATTAAGTTCTCTATTTTTGCCTCAACAATTGAATCAATAAACAAAGGTTTGGGCTAACTGGCAATAATTTTGTTTAAAGCAAATGTCTCAACACTCTCTCGCCCAAAGCAACATACTATTTTCAAGTGCCCAGAATAAAGAAAGGAGAAAAAGCAAGTTAAATACTGAAAAACAGAATTTAACAATGTTTCTTCACCTGCTACTTCATATGTGTACTAACTGTTTACTAGTCTCCTATCTGATATGGCATTCATTTGCAAAGACTGCATAGAACTTAGAATGTTTTTTCTAAATAACGATAAAATCTACTCCTAATGATATTTTTCAGAAGAACAAATGTACAAATCAAACTAAAAATATATAAAAACACTAATCTGTTTTACACGATCTTGTAAACTCTGTCTTGAACCTGACCTGTAGAAACTGCACAGAGCATTAAGAAAATACACAAAACATCCCCAAAGCAGTATGTCTGAAAGCCTACCTTACAGCCAAACACCTCTGTGATGGAGTCAAGTCTTCATTTTTCCGAAACATTCCTAGGGAAGAGGACAGGAAAAAGAAAAAAATAAAGAAAAGCTAAATTCCCTCCACATTTTACTCAGCAGAACAAGCCTCATGCTGCAGTGTAATTTCTTAATGTCTCAAGCAATTTCAGAGCTATTATGTCACATAACATTTTTGCTGGAGTTGGATCAAACAATTCTTACTGACAAGATTACAAATTCTCATATCTTCAGTAATATCCAGCAGTGCCTAAACATGAAATCACGTGGATTTCAGGAAAACATTAAGACAACTTGAAAAAAGTGCTAACAAAAACAATTCTCATACATTATTCAAGACTTTAAAGGTTTTAAAACACTTTATTTCCAATTCTGGAACCAGGACATGCCCCAAACATGGTCAATAGTCACTGCAGTTTTGATGCATAAAATGAACACAGTCCAAGAGAGATTTCAGCGATTGGAAACTTATGGCACACCTCAAGAACAGCTTTGCACTGCAAGGAAAGGTTGTGACCAAGCTCCAGTCAAGCAGGCATGGCAGTGAAAGGTGCCACAGCCTTTTTCCTGAGCACTAACAAGAAGCTCTAACCCCTGCTAGCAAGAAGGGGGCAGTCCAAGTCTATATTCAGCAGCAAGACTGAGTTTACCTTATTGACATTTGTGGCTCTTTCTGAAATGTGGTGACCTATCCCTGAAAAACAGTCTTCAAAATCTGTACTCTTATGAAAGGGAAAAGTAAAAAGTAAGACTTTCAATATTTTCATTTCATATGAAATACACTAATTCAGGGGAACAAATAAAGTAGACCTCCCTCCTTCAGATAGCCCTGGCTAATACCAGCCAGCACTGCCTGCCAGAATGACCACTTCAGCTCTTCCTGCAGCCTTCTCTAGTAGCTCAGACATTCCCACATGCAGCCATTTCCTGCTGTTCACATTTGCATTTTTTCTTTGCCATTGCAAGTACTAAAAACTTTATCCACATTGCTTCCTAAAGGAAATCAAATTTATGGGATTACACTTCAATTATCTTCCTCCACAGCACTGCTTAAACCCAGCAGCCAATCAAGTTTGACAAAAGAGCAGGGCAATATAAATATGAAATCTTAATGTGCTTACAAATATAGGTGTTTCTGTAGAAGACACTCCCCTCATAGAAAGGTTACCTTCAACTCCACTCCTTGATGCCAGTAAATCCAGAGGGGAGCCCTTATACTTGATCCAGGGTAAGTTTCAACTGGAGCCAATTTTTTTTTAGATATCAAAATCAGTCAGTCTTATGACAAAGATTGAGGCACTGAGGGGAAGTAAAAGCTAATTTAATTCTATGACTCATGGAAACACTTGTTATCTACAAAGAAGGAAATTCTGTTGTCTTAGTGTGACTCCAATGTGGCTATGATCTTTCATACACTTATAACTTCAAAATCACACTTTAAGTCTTCAACAAAGCTGAGAATACAGAGGGAGTTTACCAACTTGTCACCTCCTCTCTTTCAGTATAACCTGGGAAAATGCCTTCCTTGGTCCTGATCCTTCACAGTCAAAAGTTATCTCCATTCAGACTCATTCAAGGCAAGAAACTGAAGAACAAATTATCACCCCCTAACTTCATGCAGCACCTTTGATGCCTCAGGTTTTAGCTTTTATATTTTTCAGATTCTGTGCTGCTTTAGTGTGTGGGTCTGGGCTTCATATTAAGGGATGGTAAGCTCTCTTCAGAGTAGGTGGACAAAACAATTCCTTCTCTAGCTGGGGACCCAAGGACAGCTGATCCAAATCTCAGGCCCAAAAGCATAAACAACAGTGGACTGAAGAGGGAAAAACAAGAAGGATGGGACTTCATAAGCTAAAACTGCAATTGGACAATTAGCTCCAATATGCTAATGGACCAGAACTTAAAGTGAGAGACCCTGTGACCGGTCATCCATTTTTGTGACCATTTTGGGTTCACCTGGGGTGTAGCCCTGGCTGGGCTCTTGTGCTGCCCAAGGTGGATCCATTGAGGCCTCCTAATAAATACCTACTTTAGTCTTTAGCTCCATCTAGTCTCTGTTCTAGGTCAGCCTTCAAAATGCATCACCTTCTCTTCCTCATCGTTACATGTTCACATCTTCTCCTTGGTTCTGTAGCAAAGACTTTTATGCTGATAAAGGTGCTGAATAAAAAATGTGGAAGAAGCATTTTAAAAGATTCTGTATCCTTAAAGGCCATAATATTACCGTTCTCAGGTAGTGAATCTCTGAATTTAATACAAACAGAAATTTAACACAAAGACACCTATGGATGGATGGATGTAGATCCCACCACACAGATAGTGAAGTGTCTCATACACAGCCTCCCGTCTCTCACAACCCACACAATGCAAACTGACTGGAGCAGGAGACTCCTTTGCCATTATATTCCATACAAGTCTTTTACCCTGAAGTCAGAAAGAGGAAGGGATCCAAATGAACTTGCATGAAGCCAGACTAGCCATTAAATAAAGGTAATTAGTCAAATGAAATATTTCATATTACAAATGTGTGACGAAAAAGGAGGAAAGAATCTCAAAACTGAAATATGATCTGTGGTTTTGGAGAGGTTGAAGGAAAGAAGTGGTCTATTTAAAACAGGTTTTAGTTATATACATACATATGAAGTCATTTAAGGCCCAAATAACTCTGTGAGCAATGCACTTGCTGTCTAAAACATACTGCATCCAAGTAAGCCTCCATTAATTTTTCATTTCCCTATCTCACAAAGGTTTCCCTCCAGCCAGCAGATTATTTGAGGTCAAGTTAGTGGCTTTCCCTGTTTTGTTGGGCTTTTTTTAAATGCCTTCTCAGTACCTTGAAGGCCCATTTATCATCTTAGCACAGCATGCAAGAACATGATGATCTCTGTCATACTCCTAAAAGCATTCAGGAAGCTACTGTTAAGATTTTTTGAATCATAGAAAGTAAACATGGAAGAGGTGCTCTTACATTGATGCTTATTCAATATGAGATGAATTAATAAATACACACTGACTACTTCCCAGGGCCATGGGAACAGAGACCTGATAAACCATAGCTGTTCCCAACCTACTACACACTGGAGATTAAGAACTCCCACTTCAGCAGCACACTGCTGCTAGGGAACTCATGAGGTTTTGTAGCATTCCTTTGGGGATTTTAAGAATTGCTTTCTTCTGTCCTAAAGCAGGAGACTGCCACAAGAACTGCAGCTCTTTCTTACTACCAAAGCACACAGCAGAGATTAGAGAAAACAGGTTTTATCGAATATCTGTTAGAGAGGTGAAACAATCTGGTCACTCAGCAACTGTAACTCCATTTTCTCATCTGTAAAGCAGGAAATACTCCTATGGTCCTTCCTTGGTGAAACAATTATGTAAATCATCAGTAAAAAAAATTTCCCAAGTGGTCTAGATCACAAGCAAGTTCTATCTTTACATTCTTTCTCAAGAGCCCATATCCTAATGGTAACAAACCCAAAACTCTTAGGCACACACCATTATCCTGCCACACAGACTTTATTATGGGATATTATGACTGCTTCTGAGCTCTCACTACAACAGTGTTTACAAACATATCACCCCAGCTTTGCGGTTAAACATATCCACTTTTATATTTGTATGGAAATCTGGCTGATCAGTAACTAATAATGCTTAGGCACAGGATTATATGTTAATAATAAACATAGATCCTATTGCAGGGCCTGTTGCAATTACAGTAAATTTTGTAGTTCTGAAATGAATCAACAGCTGAGCCCAAATGCTTGTTGTTATTAAAACATTGTAAAATCCAAAGACAGACAATAACAGATTTAGTTGTTATTACTACACTGGCAGCAACAAAGGCAAATAGGTAGAATGCCCACTGAGTAAAATTTTAAAAAACCTACAAAAAAAGCAAGAAAATTTACAAGTCTTCATATCCAGAGAGCCATACAAGCAAAACAGGCACAAAACTATACTTGAAGACTTAGAAGGGGAAAAATACAATATAATTTCTTTAACCACTAAGGACATGTACAATAAAAAAATTAATTTGGAAACTGATACTGAAACAATCACCATGCTGTCACTATCGTAAGAGAGTGTACCTTAAAAAAATAAAAATAAAGAGGTAGAAGGAAACAGAGCATTAAAAGAAACTCCTAACTATAATAAGAAAGCAACAAGTTACAAAATAAATACCCCAAAACGGCACCACACCATGGCAGTTTCACTGATATAATTAACAGAACTATTAGAAAGCAATGTTTGTTGTTAAACAGCTGCACATTTTTTGTTCTAATAAAAATAAAATATCTTTTTCTCCCTTAATTCTGTTATTCTGAAGTGTTGCATAAACAAATCTAAATCTTGTCATAAAGAATTAATATGGACATCAGCAGTTTCCAAATTTCATAAAAACATTTCTGCCTTTAGAATATACATGTGAGATGCTAGGGGTAATCAGCAAAAAATACAAAGGAAACATTAACACACACTACTCGTTTTTGGCATTGCTCATTTGAGTAACAAGGAACTGCAAGGTAAGAAATATCAAAGAGTGAAGTTTAAAATGTAGATCAGAATACATGAAAGGCATGTTTCAAATCTCTTCAGGTGGAAGTTTGTGATCCATGCAAACTTCTGTAATGTTTGTATTACACAGCAAGCTTAAAGTACAGAATCACAGAATAGGCTGAATGGGAAGGGACCCCCAAGGATCATCGAGTCCAAATCGTATGCAACTTGCATTTAATTTCCCTGCTTAAAAAAATCCCTCAAGGTCAGAGCACATGGGTGCAACAGTTACAGAGGTAGCTGTTTTTTGTGTATGGGATTCCATACTAGTTTTCAGCTTGGAATCAAGCATATCCACTTAGCTAGACAGACACTTGAATACGCAGCACAAGTGAGTGGCATTTGTGGCTAATTTCAGTTCAGTCCAGGACCTTCAAATGAAACCAGCTGAAAACAACAAACTGGCTGCCATGGAAAGATCAAGTCCAGAAGACTGGCCTTTATCAAAAACCAACCTAGTGACCACTGGAATCCTGAAGTTTACCAGGAACTTCCAATACAGAAACATTTTTTTTTTCAGCTGTTTATTTTCATTACATTCCTTGGACGTACAGGTAAAAAATGAGGGAAGAAAATAAAGAAATTGGTGATTAATATAGCCAAGCTGATGTGACTAGAGGCTCAGAGTGCCATTAATCACTTAGAATTATTTGCAACTTTATCTCTTCTCCAGTAACTATATCTCTAAGTAATTTCCAGTGGAAGCATGTACCTTTGCACAGTGAACAAAAGCCCATTGGCAGCAGGGCTTGTTTTCATTAATTTTTCATGAAGTATCCCTTTTAGGTTGTCTAAGGTTAAAAAACTTTGCTTTAATGCAATCTTAGTCTCCCCTGCACATATTTGCTTATCATCTCATGACACCAGACTATCAGTTACTTCTGAATTCACATTGGTCACATCAACTTTTGAAAGTCATGTACACAACTGCAACTATGACCATCCAACTCAAGGAATCTGCTAAACTGCAGACACAACCAGAGAAATTTTTCCAATATACTGTTAGCTATTCCTCAAGGCCTAACAAAGAATTTAGAGTTCAATGAGGAACAAAATTTCAAGACTTATACTGAAAATTCAGTGGTATCTATAAAGAAATCCAGGAGAAAATACAAATTATCTGAATTAATTTAAGTAGGAAAAAATCTAGTCTAGTTCATGATGAAAGTTAAGAATAGAGCTGTCTAAATGAAACATTTGTCTCAAGATTGCCAGGAACACTCACACGCTTGTTCCATACCACCACTCCACTATTTGTACATGATGTCAGCAAATTCAGAACAGCTCTTTCCCCTAGCAAAATAATAGTAAGAGGAAGCATTTTTCATGTTTAATACTCGAACTATTACTTCCTTATAATAACCTGTTTCCACTAACTTGTGTACTCTGTATTTCAGTTGATTACAGCTTGCAAAATTACTACTCCTGAATATATTTTCTCTGGAAGGTAAACATCAATGTCTTTGACCAGCTAGATAAGCCCAGCATTATTTATTTTCATTCATAAAAAAATACTTTAAAAAGGTCTTTTCCCAACTTTTCATATTCTTGAAAGTTTTTGCCCACAGGCTTCTCTAGACAGTGCCACTTAACAAGAACAGAAAAAAAAATGAAGCACCAACATCACTAAAGCTAGGATGCATATGAGACAGAAACACATTAAACTTCATGCACAATGTTAATATGCAATTTCAGAACAGAAGGTGTCTTAATCCAACTGTCTGGAGCTACACTCCAAAATCTTCAACTGACATCTGTAGCTCCAAGTGATTCAAGCTAATTGGACAGATTTATTAGATGACATTTTCAAACTTTTAAATGAAAATTACTCCTTTGAATTTCGAGGTAACTAAAAACCTAGCTATCCTACCCATGAAAGCCAACATTAGGATTCACTGTCACAACTAGGGCCCACTTGTCTGATGGATACATCTGACAAGAGATAAGACAAACATAATTAGATCATCTCCCTGTTCACAGTTCAATCTATTAGCTGTGAATGTAATTATGATACTAAACAAAATGAAACACACAAAGGTTTTATAAAAATCAGCATAAATGGCACAAACTAGGGAAGTGCTCAAGAATTAGCATTTTAAAACAAAAGGTGCTCAACAACTGAAACTACATGTGCTTTTTCTATCCGTCAGCAACAGAGGTCTCTGAATCTGGAAGTTCTTTAGTTAACTCTCACAATCAATACCCCAGCCCAAAAGAATATCATTGCTCTGTAGACACTGACTCCAGAAGTGTCACTGGTCTTCTGATAAGTTCTATCTTCTGCACAGTGTTAGCATTTTTAGAGCTTCTGTAGAGTCCGAGCAACATTTCTCAGTATTTTCATTAATAAGCATCAGTGAAACAATTAGACACAGAAATTTATTTTGCCCTGAAACACAAAACTGGTCTAAAGTAAATCACTGACTCATGGTGAACTTTGGTAAAATGCATTTGGTATGGAAAATTAAACACAGTAAAGAAATCTTACCATCATGAATCTCAAATGCCAAACTAGTGATCTTCTGTGTAATTATCATCATTGGACTGTCATGAAAAAAAGGAAGAAAAAACAATTTAGATACAAATTCAGGATTTTCTTTCACTTATAGATACCAGGGGAAATTTATATTAGGAGTCCAGGTTAACTACTCTAAGCTGGAACATCTTCAATGCAAGAACAAAGTGTTTAGTTTATTCACTCAAACCATTGCAGAGTTTTCAATGCAATGAGAAGAATTTAAGCCTTAAAATGCAGTATTTGATAACACATGTCTTTTATTGCTGCATTAGGTTCTACAAATGACTCTATGATCTTAAAGGTCTCTTCTAACCTAGAAAATACAGCTGAAGTGTTTCACAACTATTTTCAACTAACATAGTTTATTTTTTTTACTGGGAGAAGAGTAAAGAAGAAAGGACAGAGCAATTATATTCGTTGTAAGATACAGCAGCAATAAGCAAAGGACAAGAAAATTACAGCAAAGCTTAATATTAAAATAAATTATTTAGCTATGCAGATCACTTCCATGGCTTCTACTAACACTTGATCCTATCTTTGATTTTTCCATTGAGCATTATTATTTGCTCCAAGTAAACATACCTGGCAAAACAAAAACCCAGCATAATTATGCTGGCTCAAACAGAGTTCACTTTGTTCTCAATTTGGTACACTTGAGTGAATCTTAAACTGTCCAAGAAATATTCTACCCTGGCTAGCCAGGACAGTTTTGTACTGAGAAAAGATACCATTTTCATACTGTCTAAGAGCTGTTGCCTGATGTGAATCTCAACATTTTGAACCCCCTCCCTGGGGCAGGGAAGCAATGGGGAATGCATAAAGTAAACTACTACAATTTAGAAATTTAATTTTTAAATCAGATCTCAAAAAACACATCAGGAGTTGAATTTACCTACAAGTATCTGAGCTGGAGACAAAAAAACACAAACCAAAAAACCAAAACCAACCACCAAATTAAAGAAAACCCAACAAACAAAAAACCCTCGCAATAAAATAATAATGCTGTACAATGGGCGCTTAGTTTTGTTCACATCTTGAGTGCACTTGGCATTTTTATAACACATTAAGTTGGCACAGAAACACAAATCCAAAAGCCATCGAGTCCTCCTTCATTAACAAGGCAGTATTTTGCCATATGGTTCAGTCCACCAAATTGATTTTCTTTTTAGGTAATGGTTAAAATGGTTTCAAAGCACACAATTATTTCCAGTCCCCAACATGCAATCAGGGGAAAAAAATTTCTACGGTACTACCAGTGCCCCAAAATCCTGATATCAGGACTAGAGTTGACACACAAGGGTCATAAAGGAAAAAGAGTAAACAGGAACAAATAGTCTGGTAAATCCCTCATATCTTTTTCTAGCATTTAATCTTTAGGCCTGGTGCTGGCAGAAATTCCCAACTGACTCTAAACATAATGGTTTTCCTTCTGTAAGCAGACATGTGACAGCATGGGTCCTGCCTGGTGGAAGGATGGAGCCCAGGAGGAACTCAGTCAGCCCTTACATTAATTCCAGCTGATAAATCTGTCATTGTTATCATAGCAGACCCTGGTATTCTATTTTTTTTTTTTTCTCCTGAAGTGGCTATTCCAGTATCATCAAATATTTGGCTGAGGAGCAAAAATCTAGAGACTAAAAGAGGAAGAGTCCTTCCTGGCACAGAGAGTCTGTGAAGCAGGATTTTAACAAGCCCTTTTAGGTGCTGGCAGAAAGGCAAAGGAGGCAGCTGGGATCTGTTAGTACTGCAGCCAGGACCACACAGCTCTGCACAAGCAATTGCATCTCCAGCATGAGGTGTCCCCCAGCTTTCTCCACTGTCAGTGCACTGAGATCTTCCTTCAAATTTTGAGCAGATCTTCTCAGCTTGGGCACCTCAGACAAGCACTGCATGTTAGGAGAAATATCTAGGTAAACACACATTAAAGCTCTTTTGGGGCTAACCACTATACAAATCCATGCCAACATCTTTAGAAGAACTTGCTCATACTGGAGCTCAGCAGCTAGTTAGGCAACTTCAGGGATTTTTTTGAGCTTACTCTCTTTTCCCAGAACCAGAGAAAGTTTTCTTTCTCTGCCTGTTTTGGAAGTAATCTCTGTCTCATGTCAAGGGAGCACATGCAGTATATGCCAGAGATTTAATGTGATATGCATACATCAAGCTCCCAAACTGGTGTATGAAAGGGTGGTTTAAATCTGTCATCTCAAACATACAATCAGACAGCTGGATCTAGGCTTCAGAACAGTTCTGTCCAGAGCACGGAGCTCCTAAATCATGGAATGGTTTGGGTTGGAAGGGACCTTGAAAATCATCTACCTCCATCATCCCTGCCCTGAGCAGACACCTTCAATTAGATCAGGTTGCTCCATCCAACCTGGCCTTGAACTTCTCCAGGGATGGAATGTGGGAATCTTTGGACATGTTTAGACCTAAGAGAAATCTCTGAGCTACCACCAAACCATCAGAGCCACATCTGAAAGCAGTACAGTCCCATCTGAGCAATGGTGTGCTCAAGTGCTACTAATTATTTTGAGAATGAGAACAATAAGGTGCAATTACACAGTCAGTTTAGAACTTTGATCACTGCCAGGGCTGTACACTTTGGCCCTACTGTGAACTGGAAGGGACAGCATCTGGATTACAGTTTCACTAGTAATGGTGAAATTAAATTCAGCATCAGTAAATCTAGTGCCTTTATGCATGTGACTGTTGCAAGCTCTCATTCTAGCCAGTGGAGATGTAGTCCAGAGTCAGGGGCACCTGACAAGTGACCCAGTTCACGCTCAGGTAGACACTTAGTGGTGGGTCAGCTGAAACACCCCGCAGCCTCTACTGTCCACATCGATCACATCTCTGCTGACTACAACTGGAACTTGGATATCTAGCTTGAAGGCAGACACTTGGATGCAAGACAAATGTAGAAATATGTTTTAGAAGGTAAGAAGATAAAGATGGAAGAAAATATGAACTCAACCATAAGAGCTTTTGGCTTCAGCCTACAAGTTAATTTTCTGGACTACATGCCTGTTACCAATAAAGACTGATAAGTAACAAGGCTATCAAGTACAATTCTATCACAGGTTATGCTGAACTACAAAGACCACTGCCATTCACAGTATCCCTGGAAAGTACTTAATGCATTATTTTAAGCAGACTAGCAAAAACTCCTCATCTCTTTTCCCCCCCACCCCTAGAATATACACTCTCCTTTAAACCAACAAAAACACTATCACAGTAGCAAACTTGTTTGTAAGAAACTTGTTTGTACATCACTCCTCTGTGTCTGCAGCAGAAAGAAGAATTACTGATACAGTTTATTTTTATTTTGCCCATTTAATTCTGTTTTGCTCCTATACAGTTCAAGTCAAATATAGGTATACGTTCAAGATATTATATGAGGGCACACAGAGACAAAACTTTCCGTTTCCAAGGTCTCTGACTACCTCAACATCCAGGTGCCTGTCTCCTTAGCTTTCTCCTTCTGAAGCATCTAACATAAAATGAAAGAAGAAAGAAGCTAAAAGCTAAATTCCATAAACGTTCAGATTTTCCTCAAAAAGTGCTATCAGACTGTGCCAGGCAAGTAAGTACACGAGACACATTTCAAGGTTCGTCATGCTGTCAAGGATGGTAGCAGACACTTTAATGGAAAAATCAAAGAACAAAAAAAATCCCATAGCTACCAAATCCTTTGTGCCATTCAGTCAGCAACAAGAGGCAATAGATAACACTTTGGGGGTTCTAACAAGAACAATTGTTCACAAAAATTCTCGGTTTGTATGATTAAAGCATAGTTACTTATATATTTGCATGTGTGCCAATATACACATACATGCTCAGCTTTCTCCCAGAGTTTTAAAGGTTGACACAATTAGTTTGGGGGTGGGGTGGGGGGGAAGCAACCAATAAAAAAATCTCCCACAACAACAGACACAGTATCACTTAGGAGGAAAAGACAGGAAGATTATTTTTCTCCTTACCCAGAAAAATCAGCAGAATACTGTCCATAATCAAAGATATAGACCCTAGTAATTTGGCACACAGTGAGGTATCCTAAAGCGAAAACAAAGCAATACCTGGAAAGACAATGGGGGGAAAATTTCAATTAAAAATCAAACATTTCTCCACTGAATAAAGTACCTTTTCAATAGAGTTTGATCTCCGATTATTTCTACAAAATATCACATAATAAGAATCTGTAATTACACTTTTATTCTCCCTGAGGTTTTTTTGGTAATGCTTATTCTATGCAAGCACATACTTTTTTATTTGAAAGTGTGCAATACAACCATAAAAATTCTATTCTCAGTAGCCAAAATATTTATTCACATAAATAAAGCCTAGAATCTGTAACTGTAAGCATCACTGTAAAAACTGGAAGTCCTATAAAGAGAAAATTAATCTGTTAAGGTTGTTGGTTTTGTTTTGTAGTTCAGAGTTAATTTTTGTCTGTATGAGCATAGAAGTTTAGAAAATGATACATCAAATAATTTCCATTGCATGTACTGCTATGCATTCAAAATTCAGTACCACAAATCGTATTGCTGCTGTTTTCAAAGGAACTGGAAAAGGCATGTAATTGTCAAATGCACATATTATAACACAGCTGAGTGAAAAAATGACCAGGACGCCTTTTGTCTTCTATTAAGCTGATCCTGAGCAAAGGTAAGAAAAAACACATATACAAGCTACCTTATGAAAGTGTTACATGTATAATAAAATTAGTTTTATTTACCATTTTCTCTACAACGCACTAGTGAGAACTGATTTGCCAACACACCTCACAAAATCTGCCAGATATTCTTTGAAGTCCAAAAGGACAGTGAATGTCAGCAGGATCTTAACTAATCCCTAATCCTTCAGGAGTTTAATGTATGAACTGTACAGTCTTTATTTCATGTTCACAAGACTGATGTGCAACCCCTGCAGCACACTATATAATGCATTCAAAATCCAGTTAGAATGAAAATATTAATTCAACAAACTGAAAATCACAGACAAGATTGGATTTAGGTGAACTAGTGAGGGATACTGCAAGACAACTTTGGAACATGACTTTCTTTTCCAGATAAATAATTTGCAAAAAATTGTTAAGAAAATCTAAGGTCTTAGAAATTATTCTTCAATCTGACACTTTAACCTTTAACTGAAAAACATGCTATATATAAACAATCTAATATTTTAAAGCATCCAACTTTGAAATTACAGATTACCTTATATACCACTAAATTACATATGTTTTGGTGAAAAAAAAGAATTGTAGAGGGTCTGTTTTAGCCATAGTTTACTTTCTGCTTTCATTAACATTCATAATTCAGAAACAGTATTATACTGGGTGACGAACTGGTACAAAAGTGCTTACAGTAACAATACGCTGGCACAGGTTGCCCAGAGAGGTGGTGGATGCCCCATCCCTGGAAACATTCAAGGTCAGGTTGAATAGAGCTCTGAACAACCTGATCTAATTGATGATGTTCCTTGCAGGGTGGACTAGATGTCCTTTAAAATTCAATTCAAACTAATCCACAGTTCTACAAAATAAATAATAGTCA